>NW_015090868.1:4050949-4206608 GCF_001431845.1 Calidris pugnax | reverse complement strand
GCCCCCCCCCGGGGGGGGGGGGGGGGGAGTTCAGCTTCGCCCCTCAGGAGAAAGGCGGGGGGGAAGAGGGGGACGGTGGTGCCGCCGCAAACGCCTCTTCCCCAAAAAAAACAGGACGGGACGAAATAACGATTTCGGTGGCAGAACAGCTCCGGGATGGGAGCAACCAGAGAAGGGAGCAACCCGCCTCCCCTCCGCCTCTGCCCGGCGGGACGGCAGACCCGCCGCCGCCCCCCGAGATGGCTCCCGGGGGCTGTCATGGGGGGGGGGGCGGCTTGGCGGGGCAGGGGCGGCCGCGCTGAGGGCGGGAGAGGCGGCCCCGGCCATCAGTAAAGCCCGAGGGGACTCGCAAAGCGGGGGAACCCGGCGGGGTCGGCGGCTCACCGTGCGGCAGCGATTCCTGCAGCAGCAGCAGGCTGAGAAGCACCCACAGCCGCATGGCGGGAGCGGTGGGCTGAGGCGAGGCGAGGCGAGGCTGGGAGGAGCCGGCCGGCCCATGGCGGGGCTCCTTGCCCGGGGTTCCCCGGCGGGGGCAGGCTCTGCCGCCTCAAGGGCCGCCGCCACCCGCGCTTCTTCCCTGAGGGAGGAGGAACCGGCCGCGACGCCCCACAGGCGGGCCCGGGCCTGTCGGGAGGGTGTCCCCGCGGGTCGCCCCTCAGGGACGGGGCTCGGTGCTGAGGGCGGGAACGGAGCTGCGTCCTCAGGAACCTGGACCTCGGGCACACCTGTGGAGGATTATTGCTTGAACGAGCTCCTCGGTGACCGCTGACCTTTGACAGAGGTGGCTTTGATCAGGTGCGAGCAATTGGTTGCCCTTTGGCAGAGGTGGCTTTGAGCAGGTGTGAGCTGTTGGTTGCCCTTTGGGCCTGTAGAGCAGGAGCAGCGTGTGGGAGCTGTGACAAACCTTGGGAGTGTGGTTCTGAGCGTAAAGGGTACTGTTATCCATTGCCTCATGCTATTATTCTCCTGATATACCCACAGTACTATTCAAAGCTGAGGAAGTTCTTCTCTTTTTCCTTTTTTTTTCCAAAAAGGGGACGCCCCCAGGGAGTTTATCCATCCAGCTCCGCGGTTGGACGCTGCCAGGACGAGGCCTGGTGCTTCAGAAAGTTGAGCACTGAGGGCTGCTCGCTCTGGAACTCAAACCTAACATCATTTCTGGTCTGGCACTGTAAGACAAAATGCCCAAATCAAAGGGTGTTATTCTCTATTTCAGTGACTTCTTGAGAGCTTGGAAGCAAGTACGAAACAAAGGCTTCTACCATCCCCATCTCCAGACTGGAAAAGTAACAAATTTAAACACAAAACACAGTTGTTTTTTTCCCCCTCTATAAACCCCATGCGAGCTATCGTGTTATTAAGAGTTATGGTTTGTATAATGTCATGGCATGAGATACCTGACACACTAATGGTTATAAAGTCCCTACATGATTTTAGTGTTTACTAATATTATAGCGGTGGTTGGAGTTAAAGCTGTTGTATGAAGTACGTACAAGTGATATTCAGCTTTATTTAAAAAATACAGAACAACAATCGTCATCCCGTGAAGCACATTTTACAGTAAATGAAGAGCAATGTAATTTCCATCAGAATTTGGAACTAAGGTAACTAAAAATATTGCTGATTACAATTCTATTGTAAAAGTGAAAAAACAAGCACCATATTCTTAAATAGAAGCATTTTTACATTCATAAAAATTCAAGACTTTTCATTTTGGTAGAACACTTCAAAGAAATACAAATTTGTAGTTTCAGTTGCATCATAATCATTCTATCTACATTTTAAATGCTCAGCAGCATTATAATACAGAAATAATCACTACAATGTACATATGAACAAAAAGTTAAAATGAATATGAACACTAATATTTTTTTAAAATGATGCACACATAACTATTTTTAAAGATATGAAACACATATTTCATGCTTTGCTTTCTGGTAACACAAAAGAGAAAAGCCCTCCTAAACATTGAAATCCTTTTATCCTTTGTCCTGACTCCAACTAAACTTGGTGAAGCTGGAGTTTACCTGGCACAAGGCTCAATGAAAAAATACAAAGACAACAGAATTTGTCCAACTGACAATAAAAATAATGATATATATATACACAGTTCTTTGTAATGCATATCTAGGCACAGAAATCCTTCAACTTGGCTAACGTTAAAGAGTTTGATTTCTAAAATCGAATGGAAAATGGATCAGGAGATGGCAAAGGCGTTATATTTACCTTTGGAAAGGTCCAACTATTAAAATTCAGAGGTCCTCAAAACATATACCAGAAAGAAACACTAAAGGTACAGGAAATTAAAAACAAATACAAAGATCCTGCACTATGGGAAATACCATCTGCTTTTTCTGTAAAATACAGATTTGCCTAACACTGAGCCATCCCAGTGCTTTCCATGAACATACTGCAATTAGCACAAACTTCCAAAGTCTAGGAAGAATTAGGGCCCAAGAGCATTAAAAGGTGCTTTTTTATGTCATCAAGTAACTCATGCCAGCCATCACGTGAATTAAATTCCTACCCTACAAAACACACCACAGTGTCGAAGGCATCACCCCTGATTAAAAGGATTGCACAGCCCCACACAGATTTCCTGCACCGTCCCGGATTTCACCCAGGTCAATCAGTATTTCAGGGTGCTCACGGCACATCTCATATTGGCACTTACTAAAACCTCCATGGAAACAGTATGCCTTTTATTTCATATATATATATATATATATATATATATCTTTGCATACGTTTTAGGGGAAAGGTGCCTAGACTTGTACATTTATCAAATAATAAAATACAGACTATATATTTCAGCTTTACCAGGTTTTGCCTCTAAATTCATTGTGTCATTTGAAGTTTCTGGATGGCACAGTAACATTTCCTACTTAACTCTACATATCACTAGTACTGACAATTATTACTGATAGTTCTCTAACAGCAGTTAATATAAACGGTTTTAACACATGGTGACAGATTTCAGGCATCTAACCAGCATTTGTTGTGCAGGAAAAAATCACAGAATTATTAAAGGAATAGTTTTTTATCCAGGATAACAGACAATGAAATCTGAGATACCTCATAAAATTTCCTATGGCAGAATTAGGACTGGAGTACCACAAGAAGATCACTTTAGGTAACATGAATTGTACAGAAATGTCATCTCGTCTCTTATCCCTCAGAACAAAAAGATTTATTTTTTCTCCCTTAAATACGCTTTGGCTTACTTTCTTAAATCCAACGAGGTAAGAATAATTCCTCTATAAAGGCACATCCAGAATGTACCAACGCAAAGACATGTTTTGGAGGATGAAAAAAAACCCAATAATCTACCTCCAATAATAGCTATTTTGTATTAACACATACCGTTATAATTTGCACAGAACAATTTACAGTATCAACAACTGTTAAAAAATAACAGCGAGGATTTAATTCCACTGGACTCTCAGCTGCTCTCTGGGCACTTGCAGACACACAGCAAACACGAGAAAAAAACAAGGATTTGTTTCCTGCCCGGCTCCTGTGGCAGGAGCAGCACGACTGTCCCCCAAACAGCCAGCTCCACCAATGTCCCACTAAAGCATCTGCGATCTCAAGATTGCATATACAAATGCACACCCAAATTAGCATAACTACCTTACTTGTGGCTTGTCACGTTCTTACTCAGCCCCTGACTAATAATGACTTTAACTATACACACATATAAATAAGCTTCGCACAGGTGAAGCGACTGAGAATACCCAATGACTTTAATTTCATTTTATATCTCATTAGTTAAGTGGATAGTTCCTGTGCTGCAGCTGCTCCCATCTCTCCTTAACAACGTTTGCACAGGAGCAGTCTTGTATTTTTATGTAATTAGTTTCTCTAGCACGGGAGGAGAAATATTAATACAAATGAAAGGGGAAACTGTCAATACCCAAAGTGCTGGCACATCCGTTAGGTAAATCATAGAATTGTCGAGGTTGGAAGGGACCTTTAAGATCATCTAGTCCTAATAAACTGGAAGATTTAATTTCTGTATCTCCAGAAGCTTTAGCTGGCACTTGCTTCCGTCAGAAGTTTATTACATTGACAGTATCCCTTCAAAAGAAAATTCCAGTGCAGTACAGACATTATTTTAAATCAGTACATCAAAATCACTATGGGCTAATGTCAGACGGACACAAACACAGACACACACACACACATTCTATATGGTGGCCTTGGGAGGGAGCGGGGTCTTGCGTTGCACATCCCCAAAGAGCAGCGGTTTGCATCTCAGGAGCCTGGCTGGCCCGCTCTGCCGCATCAGCGCCCAGAGGGAGCACCCCAGGCTCTGCTTCCCACACCCCCAGGCCTGGAAGGAGTTTTCAAAGAGCCGTGTTTCACCCCAGGCTCCTAAAGACCGTGGTGCAAAAGCTGTGCCCGAGCACTGCTGGCCTGCTCCCACTGCAACCACACTATTTCTTTGCACTGAGGAATCAAGAGCGTGGGGCAAGGCAGGTTGAGAATGGCCTCCGACAGCATAACCACTGAACGAGGCCGTGCTCCAGTAAAAACATCAGCTTTTCTGTCTCAAATACTTGTGGGATTAATAACAACAGAACATACATTCATTTACTCAATCTTTTGGATATGTTAAAATAAAAACCTTTGTTTTGACATCTCAGGATTACTAGATTGGATTCCTTTCAAGAGCCTAGGAAGTCTTAAATTTCTAATCTTTATCTTATTTCCAATATAGACAAGAACATATAGTTCTTTTGTCATTTTTAGCATAAAAATGGGCCCTAGTTGAGAATTACAATTAAAACAGCAGATCCAACTGACACAGACAGCTCTTTCACCCACTGAATAGAAGTATTGGAAATTATCAATAGCTCCAGGAACTGCCCTGAGAATTCCCATCCGTTCCGATCAACCACACATTTACTTAGTGTACCATCGGCTTGTATTAGACCGATAGGAGATCTGAGCCTTCTTTTAATAGCATCTTGTAAGCAATGATGAATTTTGGGAACAAATGGCTATAACTTCTGACCAATTCTGGATGGAGTATGATGTATTAAAAATCAGTATCCCATTGCCCACCTACCCTATAGTTTCTCCTCATCCTCTGCATCTCATCCCTTTTTAAGGGCCGCCAGTCACTAGAACAGCCCTTAGGACAGGAGCAGCTGCAGTTAGAGGATGTATATGCTGGAACCTGGGTTAAGAGGTAGGTGTTTCACCTGTTGTTTTAACGAATTTTCCGATTGCTGCTCCTAATGCTGAGTAGCCAGTAGAGGCCACTGGTACACCAGCAGACATGGACCCGCTCGCTGGTGCCAGCACCACAGGACCCTCTTCTCCCAGTTCAAGCTGAGAAGCAAGGATCAGGATGAAAACTTAAGACCTACCCCACGGTGGAGTATCAGCCCAGCGAAGGGTTCTTGCCCAGTGAAGGGTCAAAAAGTGCTTCTCCTTCTGCCCTTTTAACATTTAGGCATGTTACTCTCTTACAACAACAGGAGTTGTTTTAAGATCAAAAAGCACAAATCTATTGCTGTGGCAAAGAACAGGAAAGAGACAGAAGCAGTTTAACTAGCTTTTCTTTTTTTTTTTTCTTCTATTTTTTCATTTTTTTTGGTGAAATTCCAGCTATTATAAAAAGTAAGGTGCTTTTCACTGTCAGCCAACATAGCTCTCACGGGACCTAAAGTTTTTATACCCAATAACAGAGATTAATACCAGTGATTAGTACTAGCAACGGATTGCCACTCTCCATGACAGAGTCCAAGACAGTTCTTACTTTAGGGAAGTTATTCTTATAAATACATTCTTGCAAAATAACTTCATATTCTGGAATCCATCATGGGACTCGAGCCTACTTCTCGCTGAGAAAAAGTGATTAAAGTATCTGGTTGCCTTTGACAGGTAACACGACTTTTCTGTTGAAAGAAGATCTTCCATTTTCACTCGCTTTAAAACACTTGTTCACCCAGCACTCCTGCAACAGTTTGGTACTTTACATAAATTAGCATTTGGTCATCCTACCCACATGAATGGATTTGTGGATGAAGGCTTGGCTCATGGAAAACTGCTGTGCTAACACATGCTTAAGGCTTAGAGAAGCACTGAAATACTCTTTTGATGAGGATTTTTTCCAGAGCCTAAGCCCCCTGGTTTTTTAACCTCCCCTTCCATCTGAAAAGGTGGTTGGGATTTTGTGCATTAATTTTTCTGAGGAGAAGCAACGTGTAACAACTAATCTCAGAAATATCAGCTCTGCCACATGATAGAGAAGAATGTATAGGAGAAATAAATAAGTATTAAGGAGGAAAACTTGATGACTGCTGGATGTAAGTACCAAACTATGTAGGCAGGGATAAAATCCTGGCCCTTCTGAAATCAAAAGCCCAATACTTGTTAAATCAAATGTGAATGTCACTGTCAAAACTGTGACCAACAGATTATTTCTCAGGTGCTTTTGCAGAAAACAACATAACTCCTTTGGGGAGTATTATTTTATACACACAGCATCTCTGAATTCACATAAGAAGAAATCTTGAGGGAATAAAAGCCTTTGAAGTTACTTCACTGTTTGAGTTCTCCGTGACCACTCACTAGTAAGAGTAAGCAATTATTTCTTTGTATATACATATATGATCCTTTACTTTTTGCAAAGTATCAGATCTGTACCATTACCCTTCATTTTGCAAATACTTTCCAGGCCTGTCTGCAATTTATCTCCTGTAAGAGTTACTTCTGTAGAAAAAAGAGAGCTATTAGATTGTCACCAAAACATGTAACAGATAAGGAGAAGGTACGAAAGGCACTCGTGTTCACAGTGCGGTGTCAAATATTCATAACTTCTTGCAGGCAGCTCTAAAATTCTTCATATTTTGTGATCGCCGGTGATTTTGGATGACAGTCCAAACAATGCATCCAAATTTTGCCTTGCCAGAGGGTATTTCTCTTGTTTGTTTTTTAATTTAAATATTAATCTCCATGCTGTCAGTTCTGAACTGATGGATTAGCAGCTTGTCCAAAATACCAGCCAGGCCTTGTAGTAAACACTTTCAAGAGGCACAATGTTGGCAGAAAGCTTTTGAATTTTCAGTCCACAAGTAAAATGTCAATTAAAGGTTTAAAAGGCTTGTATGTTTGCAAAGATTAACATTCACTTGTCCTTTCATGTGCAAGAAACTGATCACTTTCATCTGCATTTTCAGGTTCATCCACTTCTTCCACAGGGTTCTTTTCTCGCAACCCACTGTTTTCTGAACAAGAATCGTCATCTCCGTCGCCACGATGACCTTCAAGGCTGTGCCTGATGCCATAAGCAAAGTAAATGAGGAAACCTTCCAAAAGGAAAAAAGAGAACTTAATGGGGTTTTCAGGCAAGTAGTGCACCAACAACTAGTTAGTTATTACTCCCTGCCTGAACATATTTTCCAAAACAAGTTTCTTCTTCAGGTATCTGAATTGGAGGCTTCAAGTCTTCCCTGTTGCTATAGAAAGTACAGGCACTAAATGACAGTGCATCATTTTGCATAATCAAATGCTCTAATAGGTCATGGGAACTACTATCTCTTAATTCACATCTAGATGGAATTAATACAATTTTCCATATCTTAAAGGTGAATGACTGATGTTCTGGGAAGAAAACTGTTACAAACAGGTCTCTGCAAAATTTTAGCTATACTTACTAGGAAATAAAAATTGTGGCTTACTGGAATTAGTCCTATGATTTTGATTCTTTCTATTACCTCAAAACTGTGTTTACAGTTTTGACTGCATATAAATACCCTTTCTGAGGCATTCTCTTGTTTTGATCAGAAATATCAGCTGACTTAGTAAAACACAGACTTTTGCTCAAGTATTTAAAGGAAGAGAATAAAATGTTCTAAGATGGGATTCATCAAGCCTGACGTTAAGAAGTGATTGAAATGAACAGAAACACCTACCAAGTGCCATCCAGAAGCTAAATCTGATCCAAGTGTCTCCACTTAATTGCACCATCAAATAAATATTTACCAGGATACTGAATGATGGCAAAAATGGCAATAGTGGAACCTAAAAGAAAATATTTAATATGTCTCCGGCATTAAATGTCATTTCTTGCATGTCACACTTCAGTTATACAACACACACCAGAGGTGACACATCTACGCACTAAAAAGTATAGGAACATTTTCTTCTTGAAATGTAGTGAGATTTTCTTTCTCACCGAGTTCAACCACTGGTTTCTACATATCTTAAACTTTTAAAATAAATTATCTTAAAAACATATTCTCTAAGGCTGTCAAGAAAAACTTTCCCCTTTGTGCTGAACATATACTAATGAATTCCTGAATCTAGAGCTGAAAAATATTATTTGTATATTTTTATGTATTCCTTCTTTCTGCCCCTCCCCAACTCCACCAGATTCCTCGACATTCCTCAGTATACTTCATTATTTCTATTAAATAACTGAACTTAGAACATTAAGTGAAAGCTCAAAATGAAAGGCGTATACTCTGGGAGGTACAAACTGTACTGTACAAACCACAGCACACAACACAGACAAGTGACTGCACACAAACCAGTTTCTGAAATATCTTCCAGTGTCTAAGTGATTAAATTAAGATCTATAATTACTTGGATCTCAACAACGTGCGCTTTGGGGCATATCTAAAAAAAATACCTAGAATCATAGAATGGTTTGGGTTGGAAGGGACCTTTCAAGGATTTCAAGGATCATTGAGTTCCAGCCCCCCCTGCCACGGGCAGGGACATCTCCCACCAGACCAGGTTGCTCCAAAGCCCCATCCAGCCTGGCCTTGAACCCCTCCAGGGATGGGACAGCCACAGCTTCTCTGGGCAACCTGGGCCAGGGTCTCACCACCCTCAGAGTCAAGAATATCCTCCTAACACCTAATCTAGTTCCCCCGCCCACATCCTTCCTGTAGGCCCCCCCTTTAGGTACTACTGCCTGAAAAAGGATCATCTCTCTGTCTCTCTGCCCCTCTCCCACTTATTATAATCCATCCACACCTCCCATTAAAGAATAGCACAGAGATTATGTTATTCACCATAAAGGCCACTTTCTGCTGGTTCTGAGGCTGCCTTTGGATGAGGAGAATGACAACTATGAAGGACACCACCAACACAGCAAGAAGGCCAATACTCCAGGGCTCCAAGTTAGCAATGAAGTCAATCCCGTAAGTAGTGAGGACACTCAAGCCACAAACCAAGAAAGCTGTGTGAAAAACAAAATAATGGAAATGGGAGAGAGGTCACTTAATCTCTGCATTAAAGTCTGCACGAGGACATGACTTTTAAGAAGAATGATAGCAGGTCTTCAGTATGAAGTGTTATCATGAAAATGTCTAATCAAAGGAAAATATAGACTACAGATTGGATCCAGCAAGAAGTATAAAAGCATTCTGCAGAATGTCACTTTAATGATGACTGAAAGAAGGCGTGTTATCACTGGATTTTTAATTTTGTCTTTAATAAAATGCCATTATTTATGTTAATGTTATAGGAGTTTGGACAGCTGAACACTTACCTAAGAGACCCACCAAGAAGTTAACGGTAGTTGCAGTCTGCTCGGTAGGGAAACTGGATGGATTAATCAGGGCCTGCAGACTGAAGTGATTCTCCTCTATCATATTTATCTGTGATTCACTCACTGCACATTCCCTTTCAGATGCAGCCAAAGCTGCTTTTTCTGGAGAATATTTCGGTTGCTCGTAGCTTAAACTGGGTTGGTACCTATGCATAAAACAAACAGGATAATTAAAAAAATTAAGCTCACTTTGGGATTTGAAGCAATATGACTCTAGGAATGTAACTAAATACTAAATTATTTGCAGTAAAGATTTAGAATTTTTCAATTTACAACTGCATTGCAATGGCATATATTATTAGTCACTATCCTATATAAACACATTTTGGCAACTCACTTTTTTGCTGGGTTTGTCTGGGGATATTTTTGGGCAGATTTTTAAGCCACATGAAGGCACCAATGGGTCAGATAAATGATGAGTCTTGTACAAATCTCATACAAACAGCAGGGAAGGGGCAGTGGAGCTTCTTTCTGACTTGCTTCTTGAACTGTAAGAGGCCCACTAACTGGCACAAACTGAAATTTTACATGTGCTTTAATTTAGTGTATTTTTAAAAATACATATGTTAAATAAGTTACTATGGGATAGAACAGTCTTCTATTTTAAAGTGTAAATTATTGCAAAATTGAACTGGGCTGAATTTAAGCTATTACACTTTTCAAAGTTAATTACTTAGCATTAAGTAATAAAAACTGACTTTTTAAGTGAAAAAGAGCAAAACACAACAAAGTGAGCTGTAGCTACCAATATATCAATATTATTCTGTAGCTCTGAGACCAGTACATCTTCTGGAAAATAAAAAGTGCCTAGATTTCCCATGAAGCTTTGACTTGACTAACTGCTATACTGATAGGACAATATATCATTGGTTTCTTTGATGGGTCACTGCTTCTTAGTAATCATTTATATGCATACAGCTAATTTTTAAACATTTAGCTATCTAGCACGTCTGTTTATATACTGAGCAACACAAACTAAAGCACAGGATGTTTTTGACTCACCTAAGAATGAGGACACAGGTTGCCACGAGTGAATAAGCAAGCAGTGTACCAATAGACATCATGTCCACTAAAGCCTTAAGGTCAAACAGAAATGCCATTATAGCTAAAAAAGAAAAGAAAATGCAAAATTTGTCTGAGACTAATACAGAATCATAGAATCATAGAATCATTTAGGTTGGAAAAGACCTTTAAGATCATTGTGTCCAACCATAAGCACCATATCAACACACATTAAGAGCTAAGATTTTAAAATCAATCTGCAGTGTAATTATACATTGCTTTGCTGACAGCAATCTCAGTGAAATCACAGTAATCCTTAAAAACACATTTTTTAAGTCATCGCCAACATTCCCAAACCCAATTCCCTACACCTGGGAATCTCATTCCTATAGATATGCACTGGTGAGCCCTACAGTCGTGCTGCAGAATCAAACAATTCATATTGGACTTACACGGACACAAGTATTTGCACACATGGCCTGTTGAACTGGGTCCTCATTAAAAATACATTTTTAGAGAATGCGGTTCAGATCCTGCAACAGAATCTCACCAAAGCTGAGAGGATGGAACCCACTGCAAAACTGGGGAAAAATGATCTGACCCAGTAAGTCACTGGTATGTAAAATTGCTGCTGAGCTGAGAAAGAGCTCTGTGTAAAGAGGACTTCCAGGAGTTGTGTCAAATAAAATACTTTTGTGGTTTTGTTTGGTTTTTTTAAAATGTATTATCTTACTAAATAAGAAGTTAAGTTCAAGTGGCCTTCTAGGAAAGGCCAGCAAAATGTCACAGGAATTAATAGTCTTAAGATCACTGAAATCAGAGGCAGAAACTTCCATGATACTGACAGTGATTGTCACAGTCTTCATGTTTATAAAAGCTAATGCCACATTCTTTTGGAGATTCTGGCATGTCTTTTTTTTGTCTACGCTGTTTGTACACAGACACAAGTAGCTCATAAAGAAATTAGCACAAGCCATCAATAAATGAAAGGCTAATGCTCATTGATTTGAAATATATGTGGTCAAAGAACCTCTTCAAATTTTTGAATTTTATTAACATTTTTGATATGCAAAAAGAATTTAAAAATACTAAATTCAAATTTTTGAATTTTATTAACATTTTTGAGATCCAAAAAGAATCTAAAGATACTTCTGAATCACCAGTAATCTCAACATCAAAAGAAACTATTAAACATAGCCTTTATACAGTGATGTATACACACACACAATTTTTTATATATTCAGAAATACTTATATAAAATACCTATGTTACATGTTTGTTAATATATTTGTAGACAGGTGTATAAGTGCACAAACACACAGACACACATTCCCCTTGTACTTGATCCAGAAGGAGAAAGCAAAGTGTGATTTTCTGAAAACAAGACTGCTGTTACAGACGGTTTATTTCACCCAGGAGTCTCCTTTTCCAATGAAGGAAGGAAGACCATCCCATTTTCTTTAGTGACAGTGGATGCCCCTAAATCTGATAAGTCACTTACAGGGCAGATTTCCGAATACCTGCTTTGCATGCTCAGAAGAACATGGGTTAACAAAGCTGAAGAACAACTGAACCAACTATAACCTCATGTTCAAAAGCTATATTTAATTTTTAATCCTGTCTTCCAAAGGCCACTTGTGGCCCAGAACATTCTTTTATATTAGAACCAAACTGAAAAATTCCTGTGAGTTTCTGACTAAGAGGAAAAAAAGACACAGATTTGCTTTTCCACCTCTCTTAGTTCAACTCCAGTTGTAAGGAACAACGGTAGATCAATTTATGGTGAAGAAACCTTGGACTGACACCAAAACATTTCGCTATGTGCAGAGTTTTCGCAATCGCGATTACCGCATGTGAAAAGGTGAGGCACATTAACAACACGTGACAATTGCCTCAGCTGCAGTCTCGACCTGGTAACTATGATTAAGGGGTCAAACATCTAATTTCCTTAACTTGTTTTAAAGTTTTGAAACTATCCATGCTATGAATGAATAGAAAATCCAGGTAATATAAGCTGTGTCATACACCCGTAACCATTCTGGCAAAACTCTTTATGGCCACAAGTTACCAAATATGCATCTTTTTAAAAACAGAAGAAATAATTTCTCCTTCTCCAGCAGCAGATAAGGCTGTCTTCCAGGTGAGTTCTTGACACACCAAATTGCCCAAACTGCCTAAAAGCAGCCCAAGTGACGGCTGCTGCATAGCTACAGTCAGGACTGTATAACTTTATCACTAACATGGCTTTCTTTCTCCTCCTCATTACTGCTTCTTTCATAAAGATGTTAATTTCATCCCACATAACTGCGCTTCCCAATTATTATAGGGGAAAAAGTCGATAACGTAAACTCAAATAATACAGTCAAAACAAGAAAAGTCATTCTAAGCGATTAATTTGTATTCTAACCAAAGAAAAGGGAACTGCTAATAATGCTTCAGGTGGGAACTACCCGGTCAATGACTGTGCCTTCCCACATCATTGTCAACTACACAGTGTGAGCAGCTCCAGTCTTGTGGCATCTGTGGATGACCCTGACTATAAATAATAATATTTTCATCTCAATTCTGCACTTCGTAATTGATATCAATTTTAGCGAGGGTTGCCAATGTCATAAGGCATGTATTTCACATTTGATAATAATATTTTCATCTCAATTCTGCACTTTGTAATTGATATCAATTTTAGCAGGGTTGCCAATGTTATAAGGCATGTATTTAATATTTTAATTACTTTTAAGACTTATTTATCTGCCTTTGAGTTAAATACTTCTAGAGCTCCCAGTTTTCCTGGGTAATGAGACATCCCACTGAAATGACAATGAAATTTGGGCACAACTACATGTAGCCCAGCAAGAAATACGGACAAAAGTGAAAGAGCCGTATGTTAAAAATTCGTTGGCAACAGCTCCCAAAATGCTGTTTTGATAAAATATATGTGGGCATGTATGTGGATACACATATGTGGATACAACCCCCCAACACACACACATAGTCCTCAACTGCAATTTGGTTTAAGCCTATACAAAACCAGAATCCTTTTTTTTTGGAAGAAAATTCAAAAATCTTTGTATTTTACATGAAAGTTGATCCTATTGCAAATACAGATTTTTTTCCTCATGTCTCATAATAAAAATTGTGACGGTTTCCCCCCCTTATAGATGCGATAAATATATAGGTGTACATCAGACAAGGAAACCCTGTAAGTAAAGCAGGTCCCTGTAAGGGACCCAGATCAAGTAACAAGCTCATTCACAACACCAGAGGCCAATATTAAAAAATTTTTGAAAAAAATCATTTTGAATTCTGTGACATTAAGGACATCACCACCACCATGATTGGCATGATCTGGAGATCTTACACCCTTTGATTACGTGGTAATTTTACTCCCATCGTACATGCAAGGGAAGTTAACAAGCAGCCCCTTTCAAAAATACAAAGTACCATGCACGTGCATAGAGAGTTTAAATCTCAGTTTCAAGTAACACGGGCTTTGAGAGCTTACCAGAGATGACCCCTGCTGTCAAGGTGGCAGAAACTGGTGCCTGCCTCTTACTCACTTTGGCAAGAAAACTAAAGAGTAAACCATCGCGTGCCATGGCAAACAGAATTCGGGGCAAAGGGAACATAGAGCCGAGAAGACTAGAACAGAAAAATGTATAGTTCAAATACAGGTTATTAAAAGCACAATGCTTTACTGGTAAACCCAACTACACAAAAAAAAAAAAAAAAAAAAAAAAGCTTGGAAGAGTTAATGGGTTTAGGTATGGTTTTGGTTTAGGCTCTGTGTTGCTGCTCTTGGTTTTTGGCTTGGTTGACTGATGTTCTTGGGTTTGGGTGGTTGTTTATTTTGAACCTGGGCTTTGAAAGCACTGGAGATTAACCAACAAATGCAAAATCTGTGGTAGAGAAAAGTTTTACAGGTAGCCTACTTCACCTGGCAACAATCTGATTTGATCATTTCAGGCCCAAGCAAATCAAAGCTGCACAACAGTAGTTCATTTCCACATCTGCAACGCGTTTAGCAGCGCACCTTTCTTTACAAGGATCAACTCTTAGTCTCACCTGCTACTGCACCCGACGAGAGAGTAGCAACTAGTGGGGTCTTCGTTTTGGAATTGATTTGAGCTAGACATTTGAAAAGCAACCCATCCTTCGCCATAGCATAGATTACCCGAGGCATTGGGAAAATGGATCCAAGAAGACTGAGTAAAAAGCAAACACATGCAACATGGCAAACACAGTTCATGCAGAGTTGTATCATGGACAAGATCAACAATGTTAATTAATGGCATGTATAGAAACAAAATTTATGATTGTAAGACAACACCAGAAAGCCCCATAGCCCAAGATACTACAGATCAGACACAAACAGAAATTTCTTTTACGGTAAAGTCAATAGCTTTTTTTTTTTTTAATTTAGGTAATAGAATTGCTTCATCAGAGAAAATTCAGATGAGCAAAATAACTCTTGCCATCACTGTAGTTCTTGGGTATTAGTGGATCCGGAACATGTTCCAGGTCCCACTAAATATGCAATTCAGCTTTAGTATTCCTGGGGAAAGCCTGTCAGTCAGCAGCAGCAAATCGATAAGCATTAGCAGCATCTCTTACACTCCACATTTCCATGTGAGGCTGCTGATTAACAGGAATTCAAAGTAAGCACCACACAGTTATCCTGGGGCACATTATTTCTTTTGATTAAAGCACCTCTAGCAAAGCTTCATTAAGATTGTTTCATTTTTCTTATGAAGTAAAGCTAATTCATTTAAATTTGTTATTAGCAGGACACAGCTTTTAAACTGCTGGTATCTTGGAAGCTCTTTTTAAACATATTTCTTAAATTAGGCGGTATCTTTCCCTCAAAGCAAAATAATTGCAATTAAGAAAACCAAAAACATTGAAAGGACAAAAGGCAAAATCACAAGCAGTATCACCTCTGCAGCAAGCATGCGCTACTTTTTACCTAGGTGAATGGTTGCCTTTCTTAATTTAGGGAATTGACTGTATCACTTAGAGAAAGCACAGCCTTTACGTACCACAGATACTAAGTACCTCCAGTAACACTCATGAGGCACAAGCGCTAAGGTCAGACACATGTGAAATCAGTTTCATTGCACAGGAACTCATTTTGATGTATGAATGTCCCTTCCAAAAAAGAATGCTTCCTAAATAGGGGTGACAATTGATTTTTTCAAATGAGGATACTGGTAAAACCCACTGCCTGTTTTTTTTCCTGTTGTGGCTTTGTAAAATTTATTTCTGCTACCCCTCTTTATAAATAATGGAAGTAACAAACATATCTACCCTGAGGAAACAAGTTCATGACATAACATAGTAAGAGGTAACTATACAGCCAAAAGGAATGATCCCAAATTTTTTTCTTAGTTATACCTCTACACTGAGGAATATGAAATACAATTCTCTTGTGTTCTAAACTGACATCAGTCAACAGACTGAAATATTAACCTCTCCATACGAGTAACTATAATTCTTCAGAATACACTTGTAAAAGCGTTTTACCATCCCAATTCACTTTGTTTTCCAGTATTAATTTCCTTAATCTAGTTTCTGCTTATGTATCACTTTTACCATTTACAAATATAAAGGAAAAATTCAGTGAAACCCTCCAAAGTGAGGGGATCAGGACAAGTGGATAGAAAATAACTATAATGCCAGAATAAACTGTGTAACCGACACAGTCAGCCTTACAGCTCTTTTAATGTAATTTTGGAACTATTTCCTTTTCCTATCCCCTCCTACACCAAAATACTCCTTTCCTTTAAACCATTGCTCACAATCAGTGTGCTCATCTTCTTCAAGCTAATGCTTACAGGGTTAAATCAGAGTACTGGCAGCATTAGTGCTTAAACAGGCATGTTGTTTTCCTGAATTCAAGTACCAAGCAATGTTCTATTCCATGAAAGTTTTTATACAACATTGGAATTGGGGTGTAACATATATGAACATACATTAATATATATCACACCCTCCCTGATCTTTTTAATCAAAATAATACATTAAGGTAAGGTTACATCCACAGTTTCACAAAGGGGAATAAATTATCATATTTTCTACATCTCAAATACCCACACAGAAACCACAGGAAGGGATGATGTCAGAAGACAGACTGGCTACTGGAGGAAAACAGAGACAGGCAACCAAGATGAGGAGTGGAGCTAGTTAATCATCTCTTCAATTTTGCCTGCAAATACACAGAGCCCATAAAGCGGCTGAGTCATTGGGAATGGACAGCAAGAAAGGACAAAATGGGTGGGGTTTATTTTATCACTTAATAAAGATAACTTGCAGGTCTGAAAATATATATTTTAATAAAAAAACTTCTTGGTAATAAGCCAAAGAAGTAGAGTTCAATAACAGTACAGTTTAAAAAAGGAACTTAAATTAATGCACCTGCTGTGATCAAGACCTGCTTAAATTTAAAATATGCTTATAATACTTATTGCTAATCCTTTGCATGAACTGGGCCTTCAAAATGAATGCATGAACATGTATTTAAATGTCATACATTATCCGCCAGCTTTTCCCAATAAAATTAGTATTTCAATGTCTTTACCTTGTGGATAAAGCACAGAGGGATCCCACTGCTACGACATATTTCGCAGGACCCCATCCAACGTATTCAAATGCTACTGGCAGAGGACTTTTCTCATCTAGTAGGTAGTATGGCATCATAAGTGTCAGTGCAGCTGAAACCCCAAAATAGGCCATGAAGCAGACAAGCAGGGACACCACAATTCCTATGGGTATGGCCTTCTGAGGATTTTTGACCTCTTCTCCTGAAAAAAAAAAAAAGCAGAAAAAAAAGCGCCAAAAATTCTTCATTTTCAGCTTTAAAAGGTAACATCAAAGACAAATTGTTTGTTAATCTAATCCATGGGAATTGTATTTGTAAAAGAAGTTTTAAAAGTTTGCATAAAAAAACCTTAGTGATACAGAGCAAAGCTCAATATTTTGTTGCCAGAATAGCATTTAAAAATAGAGGTAAACTAAAGGACATAAAATACACTCTATACTTAGAGTACTCAAAGCACATAATTTCTATTTATTTACCTATGATTTATAAGTTCAAGGTACTCATATGATTCTGTGATTCTCTATTACAGAATTTTACCACAGAACCATATTCAAGCCAGCCTTTAGGAGAGACACCTCATCTCAGAGAACTGTGAACGTGAGCAGGTGATTAATATGAGTTGGGCAGAAAGAATTGCATACTAAGCACTTCCCAGAGTTAGAAAGCAACAATTGATTTCTTTAGAACAGGAACAAAATAAGTAAAATCTCCCCTTTCCTCCCAGAATGACAGCCACATTCAAGAATGAATTCAGCCTCATTCTACACGGACATAAGGAGGTTTAGGAGAAAGCAAAGGACAAACATAGATTGTTGTTGTTTGTGTGGGGTTTTTTCCACAAAAACAGCATGTTGTACATGTATACTCATACATACACACAGACACAGACATGTAAGTACTATACCAGTTGTTGCAATGCAGTCAAATCCTACAAAAGCGTAAAAGCAGGTTGCAGCACCAGCCAATGTTCCTGTGAAACCATAGGGCATGAAGCCACCGCTCCCATATATACTTGTCACAGTATCAAAGGCTGAGTAATTCCTATAAAGAACAAAAATATAGCACAAAAAGAAGTTATGCTTTTTATTATAGGTAGGACAAACACATGCATCCTCCTCTCTTATCACTCTGGAAACACATGTTAAAATGCTCTTGTCAAGACAAGAGTTCTGCTTTACAAAACTGCACGAGAAGACGTTTTTATGTTGGTGCTTGTAAGAAAGACAAAATAACAGCAAATGGAATAATGCCCGAATCAGTAACTACCATCTGACTCACTTTGCAGCAAGACATACCAAAACACTAATGGTACAGGCAACTCTTGCTGTTACACTCACATACTGCAGTAAATACATGGCTTAAGGACAAGAAGCCAGTAATCTCTCAGATGGCTATGGACAACAGTATTGAAATAAGACTTTTTTTTTAAAAAGAAACTACAAACAAGAAAATAAAACACTATTTTTAAGGGAATAAAATGTTTATCATTCCCAGCAACAGAGCTATTAGTTGATAGATTACCTGCAATGCCACAAAAGCAAGTATAACAAAAAATTGCTTGGAATATGAGCAAGTAAATTGATTTTTAAAGATTGTTGTTGTTTGTGTGGGGTTTTTTCCACAAAAACAGCATGTTGTACATGTATACTCATACATACACACAGACACAGACATGTAAGTACTATACCAGTTGTTGCAATGCAGTCAAATCCTACAAAAGCGTAAAAGCAGGTTGCAGCACCAGCCAATGTTCCTGTGAAACCATAGGGCATGAAGCCACCGCTCCCATATATACTTGTCACAGTATCAAAGGCTGAGTAATTCCTATAAAGAACAAAAATATAGCACAAAAAGAAGTTATGCTTTTTATTATAGGTAGGACAAACACATGCATCCTCCTCTCTTATCACTCTGGAAACACATGTTAAAATGCTCTTGTCAAGACAAGAGTTCTGCTTTACAAAACTGCACGAGAAGACGTTTTTATGTTGGTGCTTGTAAGAAAGACAAAATAACAGCAAATGGAATAATGCCCGAATCAGTAACTACCATCTGACTCACTTTGCAGCAAGACATACCAAAACACTAATGGTACAGGCAACTCTTGCTGTTACACTCACATACTGCAGTAAATACATGGCTTAAGGACAAGAAGCCAGTAATCTCTCAGATGGCTATGGACAACAGTATTGAAATAAGACTTTTTTTTTAAAAAGAAACTACAAACAAGAAAATAAAACACTATTTTTAAGGGAATAAAATGTTTATCATTCCCAGCAACAGAGCTATTAGTTGATAGATTACCTGCAATGCCACAAAAGCAAGTATAACAAAAAATTGCTTGGAATATGAGCAAAGCATAATTACTCTGTTACTGCAGTGAGGTTTATGAGATATTCTTCACTTATTTTCCAGTTGTCAACACTTCCTTTCACAAAACCAGAAATCATAACGAAGAGTAGGACCAAGATGTTAATAGCAGTGAAAATTTTATTCACCCATGCAGATTCTTTTACTCCAAAGGATAAGAGACCTATAAAATAAAAATATTTTATAGATATGAATAGTCTCTTAAACTAATAAAATGGCATTTTAAAGAAGATATACATCAAAGTACTGTTAATAATATGAAAAAATAGCAATAGATTTTATACATTCAAAAAACTGTAGCACCAATTTACAATACTCTTTGACAGCAAGGCAATAGGCAAAGGTTCTGGAAACCATAAAACAGGAAGCTTCTTTAATTATATTCTCTAAAGTATTTAAAAGCATTTTAAGCAATTGTAACTTTCTGCTTTTCTGAGATTCCAATTCATACCTCTATTTTATGCAATGGAGCAAAAACAGGTAAAAGAACTCTACGCTTAATGAAAACAGATGGGTAGGATCTATTCTGTACAGAACAATTACTCATTAGATTAATAACATAATCAAAATTATTAGATGTAGAATGTGACCTGTTCACTCTAAGTTTTTCGGGGTATATGCACCATAGAGTCCCATTCCTAACTTGTTAATAGAAGCTTTAAAAGAAAAGCACGCCTCCTGTTCATAAACACTGATTTGTAGAGATTCTAGGAAAAAAAGTCTGATACAAAATACACTTGCCTTAGGCTGCAGAGCAGTGCATTTAAATAATCTGAAAGTTATTCTATCAGAATCCTTCTGTCTCATTAGCTTTGTAACAACGTTTAGTGTAGTGACAGTGTAATGGAAAAGCAGGCAGTGAGCAGATCATGAAAAATTAAATACAACGGCAAAGCCTCCACAGGTTCTTTGCACTCTGAGTGTTTCCACTAAGATCACATACATACTTTGCCTCATTATTTAGAGATTAAGTCTGAAAATTTTAAGCCTCTCCAGATAATGTCCAAAAAATGTCCAACTCCGCTAATGAGACATTTGGTATCTTATCAGAGCACGGAAGTTACCACGAGCTGCTCAAGTTTTCTTCACCAATCACATGTTTATTGGAAATAGGTGTGTGCTTTCTTTAGCTTAGTTTCTCTGAAAAATGCAGTGTCTCTATCAGCCTAACACAGCGTGAAACACAGTGTGTACAGTTTTTTTAAGTCCTTTCTGTAGGGATGATTAAAAAAGCAAAACCAGATTTCTGTGGACTTTCCTCTGTGCTTAGCACATAACATTTTCTGTGAAACATCATCTGCTACTCCTATGATGCAGATTTGTGCCGCTCTAAATCCAATTACTGTATCACCCTCAGCCTGCAGAGCCCTGAGCCATCCTCACCAACCCTGGTGAATCCCACCCAGTCAATTCACTGCTGCTTCAGCTGCTTTCCACAGGGACCCGGGGAGGTAATTCACAAGGTGAGGAAGAAATGACGGTGAGGATGAAAATACAGGACAGAAATGAAAATTCAGTAGCTCAATGGAGAACCACAGGAGAAAGACTTCCTCTTCTGTCAAGAATCTCTGCTACTGATGTTAGGAAGCAGCAATGGCAATGGAGAAAACAGACATAAGATGGCAGTATCTACACTAGCATTTTATAGTTTGGTTTGTGGAGTGCTCTGCTTTTCAAAAGATTGGTTTTTCCCTCCTTCCTTTGGAGAAGGTGAAAATGAGAGGACCATTCCAGCTATACCAAACTCAATCCTATCACTTCTGAAGAAATAAGGTTTCTGAGCTGGTCCCATAGGCAGCTCCGAACCACAAGCCTGGCAGGACATTGGACTAAAGCTGGTCTAGTAAACTCCTGGATCTTCCTAAGTGCAGACACAGGACACCAACAGGCACTCTTCTTAGTCTCAAGGCATTTATTTTCAAAACTTCTACAAAATTAATGCACTTGAGTAATATTCTACTCTTAAAATTGCACAATTAACCTCCTCATACTTTTGCTAGTTTCTCGTGGCTTGCTTTAGTGACCATGTGACAACCATCTCAAAAATTTTGGGTAAAATTTCTGGAAGTATGGGTGTTGAGTCACCTTGGGAATACCTACACTGCGATGTGACTCACAGTGTAGGTACATCCTAAATCTTTCAAATAATGCAGTTCTCAAACATTTTTCAAATAAGGACTTCAGCATCTTATGTATTTTTTGTTCACTCTTTTTTTTTTTTTCCAGTAAAATGAACAAAGCCAAAAGAGGCAGAAGGAAGAAATGAAGATACAAGCACAGCTATAAATTAAGGATTACTGCTGTAGGAGCCCATGTTTTCATGTATAGAAACCTAATAAAAGTTTAGGATGCACTGGCCACTCCTTCTGGCATTAGGAGTTGAATGGAAATGTTTTCTTAAGTAGTGAGTCCAAAAAAGCCCCTCATAACAGAATAAGATAACAGAAGGTTATATCCATAAAACTTATCAATTTGACCTTCCAGAGAATAAAAGCTCCTGCTTTTCTTTGGTCTAAAGAGAGACTGAACACAACAAATATTTGAGATCTGGGTAAGACCTCTACTGAACACTGAAATACTTGCAGTACTGGCTGAAAACAAACCATACCCTTAAAAACAAAACACACATATTCCTTCCTTCTCTCCTGGTTGCAGTAAGAATGTTTCCTTGGGGAAAGCAATTGTTAAATGCAAACAAGTAGCAGTAATTTTGGGCTTTCCAATCCCTCAAAAAGCTGTGCCAGTACCTTGGAGTGCTCTTTAGCTCAAACAAGTTCTAGGCTAGACAATTCTCCTGAAGACTTAGAAAGGGTAAAGTTATTTTATACTGAGTAAGTTAACAATTTAGAGGGAAAAAAACCCCTTACAAATACCCACTACATGCACAATGTGTGATTTAAGGAGAGCACATCACATCATTACCAAACTACAGAGCTTAACCTCAAGGTCCCTCTGAATGCATTCACCGGTAATAAAAGCCATAAAAACCATACAAAACTGTTAATTTTCCTGTTACATCAATCTGTATAAAAAAGTACTGACAAGTTATTATTTCATCTCTTATCTTCAAAACAAGAGGGTACACGTGAAAATTACATTATATAAATTTAATTCCCAAAGTCATTGTGTAAATGCACATATGCACATCTAAACATCTCAGACATTATAAAGGTATTTCTCATGAAACACAAACTACAATTTAGCATTTTTGTCTGTAAGAAACACTCTAAATGAGGCCGTATATGTGTCTTACCTGATAAAAGCAATATAAGGAATACAGCAAAGAAGTCAGGATACTCTGCCAGCCCAGAGTAATTCATTTTGAAGTAGGTTCCGAAGAAATGACCGATTTTTTTTCCAAGAAGTTCATCAAAGGTGCCACTCCAGGCTCTTGCCACACTTGATGTACCTTCATAAAATACATGTATGTTTAGAGTTTGGCATACATACACAGATACAGATACTTCTGCTGAAAAGGAAATAAAACTAAGCATATTGCTACTTGCATTTTGAAGAGCTTGTGTTAAACCAGTGATTTATCTTGTTGCCAAGGAATTTTAACATTTTGGAATTTTTATACATAGTTAAATGATAACATATTATTCTATGACTAGAATTTACAAATGTGTACCTCCACTTATTCCCAAAATATTGGAGATATTATTACAGTATCATTTATATTTGATGTCATTCTGGAAGACACTTATTTCTGAAGTTACAATATGGTGTATGTTAAATGATATAAAGTGAAGTAAAAAAGCAGTTCCAGAAAGAACAGGAAAAAAAGATTGTTCACCTGGAAGTAAAGCAAAAAAATCACTGGGAAGATATATATTACTGGAGGCAGTATTTAAGAGAAATACTCTCCTCTAGTAAAACATGTATGGGGCCACAGCTAAATACAACCTTATTTTTACCACTCTCCTATCACAAAATACACTTACAAATACAATACTCAGGCATATTGATTTTGTAGCAATTTGGGCAACAGTCCTGTAGTTGGGTACACAGATACAGCTAGGTGTGCTTATACACAATATAATGGATGCTTGGAGCACGTACCTCTGGAAGAAAACATTGTTGAATCAATAAATGCTGTCTGTGCTAAGGCACTGAAATAGTTATTTGAATATCTGCCATATAAGCATTAATTTTATTCAGATCAACTGGTCAACTTTGTATTTTATGGGATTACATGATTAGACACCATTTAATTAGCATGAGGTTACAGTAAAAAGTTAGTACTTAAGCTTCATTACTTTCTTGAAGTGAGATACTATAGCAATGGTTTCCCTCTAAATGTCCTTGCTGTGTATACTCAAAAAACATATGCTTATTGATGTTACTGAAATTATTCTTGCTGACCAAGGACAGCAAAGAAATCCTGTTTATTGCTGTGCATCATCACTGACCTGTGTCTGACACTATTTTCATACAAGGTCTCCAGTCCATGCTGCTGCAGACGCACCGTTTGCAAAAGCATCTTTCAAACAACGTGTTTACAACGGTGATGGAAACAACCTAATCAAAATACCTTTGTTCTTTGATCCCAGCAGGAGTAAAAAGCAATAGTAGCTAAGTAGAGAGACAGAAAAGAAAGACAGACCCAAATGTGTCCAGTTTTGGGCCCCCTACCATAAAAAAGACATTGAGGTGCTGGAGCGGGTCCAGAGAAGGGCGACAAAGATGGTGAGGGGTCTGGAGAATAAGTCTTATGAGGAGAGGCTGAGGGAGCTGGGGTTATTCAGCCTGGAGAAGAGGAGGCTGAGGGGAGACCTTATTGCCCTCTACAACTCCCTGAAAGGAGGGTGTAGAGAGGTGGGGGTCGGTCTCTTTTCTCAAGTCACAGGCAACAGGACAAGAGGAAATGGCCTCAAGTTGCGCCAGGGGAGGTTCAGGCTGGATATTAGGAAAAATTTTTTCACTGAAAGGGTTATCAGACATTGGAATGGGCTGCCCAGGGAGGTGGTTGAGGCACCATCCCTGGAGGTGTTCAAAAGACGGGTTGATGAAGTGCTGGGAGGTATGGTTTAGTGATGATGCTCCTTGTTTGTTGTGTGGGTGTCTATTTTTGTCAGTTAGGTTGACGGTTGGACAAGATGATCTTTAAGGTCCCTTCCAACCTAGAAGATTCTGTGATTCTGTGAAATCTCTTATATCTGCTGTCTCAGAAACCCTTGAGACTGTGTTTGCTCTTACTCTTACCTATAACGTAGGATAAAATGAGATTCCAACCGGTGATAAAAGCCCAGAGCTCACCGACAGTTACGTAAGTGTACAAATAGGCAGAGCCAGTCTTGGGGACGCGAGCACCGAACTCGGCGTAGCAGAGACCCGCCATCACGGACGCCAGCGCGGCAATGAGGAAAGAAATGACAATACTGGGTCCAGAGTCAGATTTGGCTACTTCTCCAGCCAGGACATAAACGCCGGCGCCCAGGGTACTGCCTACTCCCAGGGCGATAAGGTCCACCGTCGACAAGCATCGGCACAACTTGGAGTCCTCCAGGCTTTCACCACTCACGTTCTTCTTCCGCACCAGACACCGAACAAAGGACAAGGCTGGTCCACAGGGCAACATGGTGGATGTAGAGCTCTGAAAGAAAAGACATTATTACAATACATAAAAGGTAGCACGGACACAGGTGAAAAATAGTGCAAAAACATATTTGCATAAAGAACTTTAATCACACCACCTAATTAATATATTTACACTCTTCTGTGTTTTTCCCCAGGAAACAAATTAGAGATTCAGTATTCCTAATTTTACATTTAGCACTTATTTCCCCAGGGAAAGATATCCATTATCTTTAGGTTAACTACTCTGCTGGAAAAAAGAAGAATTTTTTTTATTTATCTGTGAATGGCAACTTCTTAACCATTTCTAAATCTGAACCACAACAGTCGTCTATTATCTCATATATCGTAAGGACTTTTAAGATAAGCATCAGCACCAACATAAATAGGGATGACAGCTCAGGGTCCAAAGCATTTCCTTGGGAGACTGGACATGGGCATCCCATAGAAAAGAATATCTCCAAGAGGCAGCATTAATGTACAAGTTCTGCCTTCCTTTAAGTATTTGTTTGAATTGTATTGTTGACGATTAAGAGTTTGGTAAGCATTAAGCGATACCATCTGCCATCTCCCCAGACTGATGTTTTGGACAACCCATACCATAAATATCCATACTCTCATCATGATTTGCTAAGTGGAACCCTCCTGGGACCTGAGAATCTCTTTCATTTAGATATTCTGCTGGGAGATTCCTCACAGGTCTGTATCAGTTCCTGGACCAGTCAGAAGCATTTCTACTCACAGTAGTACAACCCATTAAGCTAATCCACTTGACTTTGCATCAAGATGGAGAGCTCACTTAACAGTATTTTATCCTAGAACAAAAAGAACTGACATCCTGAATGTGAGATCGCTTGAAAAAAAATCCCCTTGGGTATGAAAAAGGGAGAGATCTCCATGCAGAAATAATTTTCTTCCTGTTCCTGTAATAACTCCCCAAGTACACTCAGACATGCCACTTCTGTCTTCAAAGAGCATTCTTAAAAAACCGGTCTTAATTCGCTTTCAAGTAAAGGGAAGTTGCTAAAGGATGGTGAATGGAATTGAACAGCTCTGGGCAGTGATGCTTAATGCCCATTAGAAAGGTGACAGCTGCCCCAGGACAGCAGGAGGAGGCAAGACAGGCAGGTTTCCAAAGCTCTGCTGCAATGAGGCAATCCTTTCAGCCTGCCAGGCTCCCAGGAGATTTCACACATCAGCTTCAGAACTAAGACGATGCGCATGTCGGCAGGCAGGAGAGATCCATAAGCTCTTCTGTGGGGAATCAACACCGAACTGCTCAGCCAAAATCCCCTGCTGCACCTCCTGAGCTCTTCAGCAAGAGCAGCCTTTCCTTGGGCCTGAGGCTGAGGCACTCCACTCCCCCCAAGCCAGGTCTGTCTATCCTGGGCTGCACTTTGACAAATATTCCCCAAGGCCACTGTTGATTTTTTTTTTTCCATAATGACACTTTTGAAGCTATAGCAATCACTTCAGATGTTATATTACCATACTCCTCATATTTGACAAGAAGGTGCAGCAGGAAGAACTGATGAGCTTATGAGGATATCTGGCCGCCACACAGGACCAAGTGACACAGGTAAGTGGTGACAAAGTGCCTTCAGAAATCACTGACAAGTGTAACGTTTCTTATATCCTTTAATGTGTTGCTCAAGGCAAGAGAACAGCCCGGGCTCTGATCCCGTGCAGATGCATGGTGACCCACCAGCACAGCTTATCCTAAGGCTGTGGCCAAGTGCTCAAATACCAACCTACAGGGGTAAAGAAGTGCCTTTTGGTGGCAGCATTGTCCCAGATAAGCTTGCACTGGCTGCAACCTCACGCTCTTAAAAAGGGTCTTATTCCTGTGCCAGCACCACTGGGCAAATCTCATGGTTTCCTTTTTCTGTTTATCGTTAGGACAGAGGGGAACATGAAGTAGGGTAAGTGAACATGGAAAAAAAAATTATTTCTCTTACTTTTTGACCAGCATGTCTCAGTATTTTCCTAACAGCTTCTTTTTACTTCTTCCTTTCCCAGCTGCAGCCTAAGCCTGCCTCATCCTAGCAGACCACTATGGCCTCTGCTGCCACGAGCCCCACCAGCAGTGACCCAGGCCCCTGCTGAAGGTCCTGCACAGCTGGCTCTTCTCTAAGCCTTCCTGGGCAAGCACACTTGACAGCTTGGGAAACGGGGTTTTTGGTACTATATTGGGTAATCGGTCAAGAAGGCAGTGAGCTCTCTTAATGCTCTCCTGCTAACAGAGCTCACAGTGCTCCTGAGGCATCCCCGGAGTACCTCTCCTACGTTTCTTCAAGCAGACTTGGATGCACCAGCGTTGGCATGCAGCCTGAAAGAACAATCAGTCAGGGTAGGCTGAGCTGTTCATTCAGTTTTAAACAGAGTAAAGGTTCAATCCTGATCTTATACGGAGTTTAAGCATAGGAAAATGCCCTTGTGCTCACCAGCAGCGTGCAGTTATTTCAAATTAAGGTGAGGAGCAGACCCAACCTGTCACTTCTCCCACGCGTTCAACCCTGCGCTAGGCTCCCCTTCGGTCAAGTCTACTTTACGGAGACATTTGTCACAAGCAAACACCTGTGAAGTCCATTTGTCACTGACCTTGGCACGGTCCTTTTGCTGCCTACCACAGAGGTGGCAGCTCCCTGGCTCTGCGCGCGCTGGGTCACTGCACTCCTGAAGTCTCTTTTGGACCGAGTCTTTCTTTAGCTACAGATTATTCTGCGACACGGAATATGCCTCCAACAGCCCTCTGAAAAAGGGAAGCCCCAGTTCCAGCTGCCTGAGACTTGAGGACCAATGTTCAGCCCGTGTTCGAGCCTCCTCCTTCCTTGAAGGCATTCCTAGAAAGAATGGCAATGCCGCCCGCGTTGCAGCTTTACCCCTTCAACCACAGCAAACACGGAGACAGGCAGGGCAGGAGGACTTCACATGAAAAGGGAAGCCCCAGTTCCAGCTGCCTGAGACTTGAGGACCAATGTTCAGCCCGTGTTCGAGCCTCCTCCTTCCTTGAAGGCATTCCTAGAAAGAATGGCAATGCCGCCCGCGTTGCAGCTTTACCCCTTCAACCACAGGCAACACGGAGACAGGCAGGGCAGGAGGACGTCCCTTAGACAGGAAAGAAATTGGACAGATTTTTTCTAACACAGGGGGGAAAAAAACCCAAAAGCTTCTTCATGTCTAATGGACATTCACGGTATTTGTCAGAGTACCTGAATAAGCACAGATATTTCTCCAATCCCTTTTTTTCTTTATTGTCTTGGGTTTTTTTCTCTACAGTAGCTGCCGATAAACAGCAGGTTCTTACTTTCACTCTTTCCCGGCCAGTTATAAACCAGATAATTTACTGCTTGACCACCACGCATCTGAATGCTAACTCAAGGAGATGAGTTCAGCCTTGTAATTCACACCAGCTCCTCCAGTCAAATGGATAATCAGGGACATTTAACGGTTGTTTACTGTTAGCCCGGGTCTAGCAGGAAAAGTTTGGTGCCAAAAAACTTGTAACTACAAACACAAGGCAAGGGACAAAGTCTCCAGCCGCAAAGTTTGCGTTCTTCTTCAGAAGTGCTTTGGCTGCTTCACAGCTGTATAAAATCTAACATTTTTGTAAAGTATTTTCCATGTGAGAATAACCCAACAGCCTCCTACCCCAAAACAAAACCACAAACAACAGGTGGGTACTGGAGCAAAAAAGTAACATATCATATATCATCACACTCTTCCATTAAAATAACATGTTAATTTAATTACATATAATAAATGGTTTGAGTTAGTACGCATCAAACCCAAGCTACAGGTGGGAAAACCCAAAGTTTTCCTACAGTTCCCATTCAACTTGTCCTACAAAATCTTCTATAAAAAAGCACTAATAAAAAAAGATAAAAATCTCACGTGGAAAGCAACTGCTATAAAGCCATATAAAACCTCAAAAAGTTTTAATACTGTTATTGAGATGTATATTTAAAGATTCCTGAAGCAAAAGTAACTTAAAGATACTTTACTTATAAACGATTTTGTTGAGCTAATATTATATACTGTAACTATATATTTATACACTATACATTTTAGATGCAGTAGTTTAACATTTTACACAGCACAAATTGGAGAGAAAAGACTCCAATAAATTTGCAACACACTGAAAATGGGAAAAAATAAATATATATTGACTGTATACAGAATAACTTAGAGTCTTCCTTCAGCCTCATTTTCCTGAAAAAAACCTGTAAAAGTTTATATTTTATATTTTCCATCTGTATGCAAATATTCATTTGCTCCTAAGTACATTTAGCCTTATTCAAAATTGTACTATTGCATTGATTAGATCTAGTGAAATAATATATCAAAGTAAAAGAATTCAGAGGTGAAGCAAAACTAGATGCAGTCTATGATTTGTGTGTGTGTGCACACACATGCACAGATAATACATGATTTTACTGCAAGTGTCCTAAAAGATGATGCTGTGCCCAAGACTTTCACAAAACTCCTAATGTCTTGGAATATGCAAAGTAGTGTATTTAAATAATAATGAAAGCCCCAAAATTGGAAAGCAGCACCTGTAACAGAAATGTGACATCTATAAATTGGAAAAAGAAAGCTTTATCATCCAAAACCAGAAACACCTTCCAGTCAGACTGGGAAGGAAAACATAAATTGCATCTTCTCTATATTACTGCTGTAATTTGCATTTTGTCAGAGACACTGTAATGCTGTGATGTAAACTAAATGCAATATTGCATACCACAGCTCCTGCGGCTCAAAAAGCACATATGTTAAAGGCAAAGGTTCCTGTGATAAGTTACATTGCTTTCAGGTTACTACTTTCAGCAGTAAACCTTATTACAAACCTGATTCAGAGCAACTTCTGCTGGGCAAACTTCTGCTCCTCTTACCCAGTCCCCAACTTCTGCTGTCTTAAATCGAAGAGTAATAACCGAAAGTGATTTCAATAAAATATTTGCTTTGAAAAGCCAGCTGTAGGTAGTGTGAGAGCTGTTGGTGGAGGCTGAGGGGTGGAGGTTCAGTGGCCCGGGGTGATTGGAGGGCTGTGAGCCGGCTGGTTATTTGCCCAGCAAAGATGGGGAGGGAGAGAGAAAATCTTGCTGCTGTTCAGATAAATCGTATGATTTCTTCATGACATAAAATCCAACTGGAGTGTCGCTCTCTGCATTTAAACACACCTATATGCTTGCATATAAAACACACGTTGTTGTGAGAGTACCAGCCACACACACCCCCCGGGGATTCCTTTTACACATCCTGAAGGAAAAGCCTTGCCAGCTTTGGCATTCACTCCCCTTGTAAAAAACAAACTGGCTTTGAAGCACATTGCAAAGTATCCTTTGCAACACTTCAAGGCCTGAATGCAATACTGTAGCATGACAACTGCTTTTGCTGAGTGAATTTTAGAAGAACATAAATAATTTGAAAAGTACTGCTGTGGCTAGAAACAACACAGAAGAGAGTGTATTTACAGAGTCTGGTTAGAGCCCACTCTGCTGAACTGGGGCAGACGCACTGTCTATCTTGTTCTCCTTTATATGGCTTGAAATGTAAAAATACTGAAGACTGGGATTAGAACAGTCCAAATACTCCTGTGACACAACCAATAAATAACCCTCAGTTTCTTAAAAATTAGCTTCCAGAATAAGCCAAACCCCAATGGATAACATACAGCTGTGTTTCTATTACTTTCAATGGCGGACAACCCCACCCCAAACACGTAGTCGCATTTCCAGTCAACATTATTCACAGCATATTGTTTCCCTTCAAACACTTCTGTTTCTATATTCCTCTTTTTGTGTTCAGAGAACACTGAAAATATGACTCTTGCTGAGAAAAGCCCTATGCTTTTCACCATTAAAATCTTTCCTAAGAAAATATGGAGAAAAACACATGGAGTGTGGCAGCCCCCAGCAGCGTGTTCTCAGTTTTTCCTGAGTTCCTCTGCCTTCCCCATGAAAAAAGTCCTGCTTCCTGCAGCCACATGCAAGGGATGAAGACAACCTTTCTCCAGCTCCCCCAGATCCAAGGAGAAATGCCTCCAAGAAGAGTGAGCTCCACAGAGGGTGGGCCATATCTCAAGACCATGAGTCTTACATTATCCAAGGCTATTCTTTCCTTAAAGTGCAAAAAGGTGTAAAGAGAAAAGGTCTTGTTCGCTGAAGCTCTAGTGATAATGATACTCACTCTTCCTCTCATGTTGACCTCATCCTTGTTAAATATAAACTTTATCTCTTTGGCAGTTAATACCTGGTCAGAAGACAGAAAGAAGGTGCAAGCTGCTAAACAGGTTAGGTTTCTTGCGCAGAAATATATGGAAATTACTTTTAAGAGCATCATTCTGAACCACAACAACATCTAGGCATTTTTCCCCAAACCATCACTCTCTAGCAAGCCCATGAATGATTTCAGAATTACTCATGCAGATCTTAGTTAACATCCTAAACACTAGTTCTGAATCATCTTCAACCACGTAGATCCACTAGGAGTTGTTGTTAATGCATAAATTAAGTCATTTATTGCTTAATCATGGAAAACATCCCTTCCAATGTAAAAACAAAGCAGAAGCTGCAGTTGTTTCATATTCTGCTGAATACAGGTTCTATTTCTTCTTGATTTCTAAATGCTAGGCTTCCTCAGACACCGTTTCAGGGAAGCAGATGCCCACAGAGGAGCTGAGCAGGAGGCCAGCCTGGCGCTGCTGTCCTGCTTCGATCGCTCTCTGGTAGACTCCTGCCAGGTTAATAACAATGCTCTGCGCTGGGCTGATCAATGAACTTCTGTCACTCCTGCAGCTGGAACCACTGTCTGGGGGAGCACCATATCACCATTCCCAAGTGGTTTATTAATTATTAATAAAGACAGTTCAGCAAGCTGGCGGAAAAAAACAACGCCAAACAACCCAGAACATACACAAAACAACCACTCAAAGAAAACCCAAATAAAAAAGCAAACCTTGACAGCTACTGTCAACTACTTTCTAAGTGTGGCTGCAGAACTGAAGGCTATGCAGGCCATATAGATATGGTCATAGCAGGAGAACGGCCCCAAATTTAAACAGGGGGAATTGGAATTCTGTATTTCCAAGAAGGTAGAACAAGCTGAAGAAAATAGTTCCATTTCAAATTTCCATTTCAGTAACTATTAATTCCTTATAATCATAGTTCTTCCTGTAGTATCTAAGAACAGCTATAAAATATTTTGTGGACGTTTTATATATATGCCTTGTTTGCGTTTGCATGTACACACATTTCAAAACCTTTTGCGCTGTGCTGAAGTAACAGAGCCATCCAGGACATGTTGTCATATTCACAGAGCAAGACAAACAATTCCAGGTAATAAATACACAAACCTGGTCAGACTGAAGCCAACAGCAGAATTGCAAATTAGATCATTGGGGTCAGGATTTGATTCAAACTGAGGACTTTGAATTAGGAAACAGAAAGTAGACAGTAGCAACAGAATGGACTAACCCTTCCTCTGCCAACAATAGACAGCCACAACACAAGTATTGCTCACGCTTTCCCACAAAAAATGTATCTTCTCCACTACCCACTGCAATGTCTAGCACTCTTTCAATTCATTCCATGCACAATTGAGAAGAATAAATATCTGTTCTCTTATTATTTCACAGTAGAGCCCTATTGCTACTTTTTAACATGCCTTGACTCCCCAAACAGAATAGAACTTTATCCACACAAGTCATTCACCTGCTTTAAGTTTGATTGCAAGTGCCATAATATAAACAATAACAATATTCAGACTACTTTATCTAATTTACAACATAAAACAATCCAGTGCACAGGTTTATAGAGTTTGCAAAAATCCACTTTCTAGTGGAAAACTGGAAAGTGAGCACAGCTATTTATTCATCCATGTAACCATAGCATCTCCAAATCTTTCTTTGGTACCATTTCCAGCTCTGGGGCACCAGCTCCTCTGGGACTCCCTCTTCAGAGGTGGATCTTCCTTTTAAGGAAAATGCCAGAAACAAGATTACAGTAAGTCACATTTAGTAATAACCAGATCCCTCTTTGCTTTCTTCCTCTCTTCACTTTTATTCTTGATCTTATGATAAAGATTTGTTACAGACACTAAAAGTTCAAATCCTTCAAGGGCTGTGTAAATCAGTTCAAAATTTCATCCTCATTCTTCATGTTAACAGTAGAAACCCTTCCCACATCCATAGGCCTGGAAAGTCACTTGCAAGTGCACTTTCTGGCACCTTTAGAGCTATGACCTGGCTGTGAAAAATATTCATCCCTGGAAACACCGGTAAATTCATGGATCATCACAAAGACAGACAAGAGTTGCACTGCTGGCCCTTCATTTGACTTTCCAAAAACTTAATCCTGGAACCAGCAGCTACAGCACTATTGGAACAGGTACAGAGGAGGCCACAAAGATGCTCAGAGGGCTGGAGCACCTCTGCTACCAAGACAGGCTGAGAGAGTTGGGGTTGTTCAGCCTGGAGAAGGCTCCAGGGAGACCTTAGATTCCCTTTCAGTACCTAAAGGGGGCTACAGGAAGGATATGGACAGGGGAACTCTTTATGAGCGAATGTAGCCATAAGACGAGGGGTAATGGTTTCAAACTGAAAAAGGGGAGATTTAGATTAGGTGTTAGGAAGAAATTCTTGACAGTGAGACTGGCGAGACACTGGCACACGTTGCCCAGAGAAGCTGTGGCTGCCCCATCCCTGGAGGGGCTCAAGGCCAAGCTGGATGGAGCTTTGAGCAACCTGGTCTGGTGGGAGGTGTTCCTGCCCAGGGCAGGAGGTTGGAACTCAATGATCTTTAAGGTCCCTTCCAACTCAAACTATTCTTGACCTAGAACTGTCCCTGGCTCCAGGCCGAGAAGGACATGTTTCCTTCCAGAAAAGAGCTGTGGTATGTCCACTTAGTGTAGTCCACTTTGGCTCCCAGTTTGTTTCCAACTGTGTTTTGACCAAAAAACATTACTTTATAGCTTAGATTCTTGCTTTTAGACTTCTTTTCTGCTCCTTAGCAACTATATCACACTTGGATTCATCTGAAGTGCCTCATCCAACAGTTCTCTGACTTGCACACCCCAAGGACCTTCGCAGCACATTCTTTCCATAAAGAAGTTGATCAGAAATTCTCTTCTTACCATGAAACAGATGACCACATTATAAGGAATGAACTGAAAGAGGAAACTGTTTTATTTATTTTATTTTCCTACGGAAGGCTCCTTCAAGACTTTCTGTTATAGTGTCAAGAGAGTATGAATATATTTTCACAGAGTTATGTGGAAATTCATGCTCAGGGAATTTTAAATTTTAAAACAAATAAATAATCCCCATTAATTTGTGAAACTCTTGCACAAACTGAAACAAAATACTGCAGAAGCCCCAGCGACAAACTCATTAAAAGCTGCTCTGCTCTTGGCTCTGACTGGCCTCTCAGACACAGCCTCGCAGCTACAGGCCAAAAAAGCCGTGGAGTTTTACAGAACTAGTTATCATGCTAAATTTTCCAAAGGGTAGCCATGTGCTTGCCCATATAACTACCCACACCGCAGAGGAGTTAAACATGAACAAAAGTACTTGTAGGACCGAGGCCTTAGTGAACCATTGCGGTTCCTCGAAGGTGCTCTGCACAGCGCGTGCTGCTTTGGCCTCAGCAGGTAGGACTGTGCAGCCCACTGTAACAAACTTAACTTTTGACATGCTCAAGAAAATAAGAAAAACACCACAACGTGATTTGTATGGTTCATACAACTCTGATGGGATTTGAGAAGATGGACTAGTATTCATAAAGGGATTCATCAAGTGCCAGCAAGAATCTCTTCTATGGCAGGATAAGTAAAGTAATTAGCATTCTAGTGGCTCTGAGAATAAAAATCCAGGTTACCACAAAAACCTTAAATTAGTGCAATCTATGCGCTAATTGACATTAGATGATCATAAACATGTAAGACAGAGAAAGAATCTTTATAAATCTCAACAGCAATGCAGGCTATCTCTATAACGTTATGACAGGATCATTTCTGAAAAGCATAAATCTAAAAAATTGTTGACAATCAACACTTTTTAAAGGGCTTCCCATTTATTAAAATATAAATATATTTATTTTAGATTGCTTCTCATGGTTCAAGCAGATTGCTGAAATTAGTTCCCACAGATTGTTGTACAGATTAAAATGAAATTATCAGTTACCAAGTCTCTCACTGTTCTTTAATAATTCTTTTTCAATTTGTACTTAGAAAGAAAAATGCCTCAAAACCTGACCTTCTGTGAGAGAAATGTAATATATTGTATTAAAAATAACCATATACTATTAGACTAATACAGGCACAAAGAATAAATCTGCTAATCTGCATTTCCTATGTAACAAGAAGAGCTACTGGTTATTTTGACCCAAGGAATGAGTCATTTAACCTAATATTAAGCATGTCCCAAGCAGCTACGAGCTATCATTTGTTGAATTCCAAATATTCCCAAGGGTCTAAAGAAAATGTTTGTAGTGCTGACTCACAGCACTGTCCCCAAGTCTAAAATGAGAGTTCTGGAGGAGCCTTGGAGAAGAAACGGAACTATTTAAAGCCATACTCTCTCTAAAAAAAAAAAATCCACACAGACTTTTTTGGCCCAAATCCACACCTTGAATACAGGATAAATATAAATACAGAATGTAGACAGAAAAGTCTGTAATATATACAAAGAACAGCCAAGAAAATCAAAGATAAAACTAACACTTGATCTGTAGTTGAAAATTAAGTGCAATGCCATGTCTTGCCAAAACTGAAATGAAGCTGTCTCCTCCATCAGAGGCACAAAGTTTCAAGTGGTCCTTCAGTAAGACCAAGGAAAAAGATCTACCAGAAGACAAAATGTTAAGGCATTGTGCAGCTTTAGAGGTGTAAGCTATTGGATAACAACTTATTCTGCTTTTCCATAAATGGATGGAACTCACAACATCTCAAACTGAAGCAAACTTAAAAAAACCAAAAAGTTATTTATTATTAAGAGTTATTATTTACAAAGATAGTGCTATTTAAGTTGTTTTGAATGTGTTTTCTTTATAGTTGTTTTAAGGTAGCCTTGCTCTAGTTATCACTTTCTTCACTACCTGAATTAACCAACTGAAAATTTATTTCCCTGTCCTATAATATAGGACTGTCATCCTTCCACTCACTCTTCCTCCACCCCAAGCCAAATAATCTCTTTTCTCCATTTACTTGGATTTTTTTATTGTTGCAGGAATATTTGTGAGGGGTTTTGACGTTTTTTTGTTTAAAAATCTTTTAACTGGAAAGGCTGAAAGTGTTATGTTTTTCCTGTACCAAAAAAGGGAAATCTTTCTAGTTACCATCTTTATTGAAGATTTGGTTTTCCTATCAAAAAGAATTTTGTCCGGAAAGTTTCTATTAACTCCATTTTTACTTCATTCCTGAGGTATGCAATTAACAATCATTTTCCATGCTGGAAAATGCCTGCAAAAATGATATGCAAGTTTCTGTTTTTATTTACTCTTTTTGAAGCTGTTTTTAATCAGTAACAGGGCTTTACCTCTCACCCCATGGTTACGAAGTTCCCATGACAGCCTCTTGTGTAAGACATAAGCAAAAGCCTCTTACAAGCTTACATCAGATCAATTCCATCTATTCTGTCTTCTTCAAAACCAGATGAAACAAAAAATAAAACTCTGATAAACTATTAGAGAAGTATTTACAAATACAATCCTGGCATACTTTTTTTTTTCTATGCTAATAGGAAGATATGAGTAATGACTTCAGGATCAAAATTAAATCTCAACCCTTCTCCTGCTGAAAATTGTATGAATTTGCACAAAAGCTGGTGATTCTCTAAGAAAGACTTAGCCACTGATTTTAAAGTAGAAATCACGAGAGCCCTTTCACATGCCGAAACTCCTGAGGTAGCTGCTACAATTTCTATAAAGTCTATATATTTTTGAAATGACTTTAGCAGTGTGCTCCTGTGCACTTCCACAGGGGAACCACAAAGGGAACAGCTCAGCAGCCCAAAAAGTAGCCTAATCTCATGACGTAAGAATGGAAATTATGCAAAGAACTAATAATTCACCTCATTTCTCCTCTCCGTTCCCAGCCTCAGCCGGCTGGTTTGACTGCAGGAAGTGGTATCAGCATCAGGGATTCTTGCCCCACTGAGGTTGCCCAGTCCCATCCCTAGGTCACAGCACCTCTTGCCCATCTGACCAGTGCCTCAGGCACTAATAGGCTCCAGCTGGTCTTTTTGTTTAAAAAAAAACTCAGTGCAATTAATTTTCTGTATCGATTTATTGAAAATTGTTTACAATAACTCAATTTTGTATTTAAAAAGTGGACTTTTCTCCTTTTTCTGTGGGGCCAAGGAAGGAAGAACAGACAGTGGGGGAAAGAGAAAGGATGAATGCATCTAACTTAAGACTAAAAGAAATCATGGAAGACATTGGAAATAGCTTCACTTACAGAAGTGTGATGGAGCAAGGGATGGGGAGGAATTCCTATTACTTATCTTGTTTCTATATGACTTTTTATGGCACATGGAAAAGATGCCATCCTAAAGGGATTACAAATAAAAAAAGAACTATGTCACCTAATCAAGGTGTCACAACTTTCTCAGAAGGGAACTTCTGAAATGAAGTATGTATTAATTATCCACCAATTATAAGAGTTTTTACAAGCCAAGTTTGTTTTCTCTCGCTTACAGAAATCCAAGAATCAGATTCACACATTGTTTATATTCCATATTTCATTTATCTTAAGTCAAAGGTGGTAAGAATTAATTTAAGAGAGTCTTACATAAAGGTTTTGACAAATCTCCTTTGCAACTAAGTATTGCCCTGAAATAATGGTGAAGTATTTGAAGTAGGTTCCATTGCTGGACTTTAAATCATAGAAGCATTTTGCTTCCATTCTGTGTCAAAATGGAGCTGTGACGTGCCCAACACCACAGGCAGACATCAGTCACACCAGACAGAACCAGTCTGTTAAGTCCGCTGCTGTGATTTATTCTAGGCTTATATATCACAACAACACAAAACAACACAAACAGGAATAGTTAGTTCACACAATATAAATAAGCTCTGTCTGCAGGGCTTAATCCCAGTGCGTTAAACAGCACTCTGTGTTCTGAAGGTGCTGGTGTTAAGACCACCCCGCGTTCCTCGGGTGCGCTTTCTGCACCCTGCAGAATCAAGCACCACTTCTTTCAAATATGAAACCCCCAAAACAATGTCACTGCAAAGTCACTGTAGCAACCGTGTTACAGAGCATTGCCCTTTGACATTAAATGTAGACACTCCAGCCAGACATTCTGAATATACACTGTCCATGTCAACATCATATAAATTCTAACATCAAACATTATTTATGACTGAGGGAACTAATGCCAGAGAATTCCCTTTTCATTCTTGGCTTTAAATAGCACCACTACATTTAATGCATCAGGAACGGAGCTTGAAGAACATTATAACCTTCAACTGGGTTATCTTCTAAAAGGGTTTTCAAATTTCTGAGTTTTTTGAGGAAGTCAGTAGCTAGTTTGACTACGTGTAACATCTCACAGGTGGAAAACATGGCCAAGATTTCAAAACACAGCAAAACCCAACACTGACCTTGCTAGTCACACATTGGCATCTTGATTTCCAAGTGGCCACCCAACAGCTACGGGAAGTGAGGCTACGTCAGCCTAACCATGCCCTGTGGCTTCCCCAAGAGCTTACACTTGCCCAGGCTGAAGTGCTCCATTTTGTCACCTACCAGGGCACTGCAGGCAGCACGGCGCCAGTCAGCACCTTCTGAAGATGCAGAGAAAAACCACTAGGAACTTCCCTTAAGAAAGAAGTATTCTTTTGTATCTTAACCGAAGCACAGATGTGCATGATTGCTGCAGAACCATGATGATACTTCGCAGGTCTGTGCGGATCTGACTTAACACATAAAGCTTGAAACACTGGCAAGTCTGCCTGAAGAAACCACATCTCCTCTTGGTAAAAACCTTGAACAAGTTTAGCAATAGCAGGAGAGTCACTTCAGCAGAGCATAAAAAAACCATGAAAGACAGCACAAGTTCAGAAAGTGATGAATATTGTGAAAATAATAACTGACATATGGAATAACACAAACATCCCAGACAAAGCCCAACTTGTAGGTGTGCGTGCGTATATCTGTGCTCCTACCCAGACAGCCCAACGGTTCTTTACTTGCAACTTTTTCTTCAATATAAACTGTCTGGAGGGTACTGGAAAAACTAACAGCTCAGCAGTTCTGCAATTCTTCCAGGAGGCTGTTCTGCTCAGAAAAATCAGAAGTCACTTGAGCATTAAATTGCAATTATTGTACCTATGAAACTACTGGCTACCAAATGGCACAGAGGAACAAACCACATAAACATTGCATGCAGCAAAATACTTGCAGTACCAACTGAGGCACTAGTTATAATCAATTACTCACAAATGTCTTTTCAGCATAATTTGGATCACCCAACAACTGGAAAGTGGCTGGGACAGCCCATCCCTTCCCCCACACAAAGATCGAGTGAAATCCAGTTTTCTAATTTCACTCTGTTGTGGCAACAGAAAGCCCCATAAATTTATAACTTTTAATTCTGTCTACAGTGAACACAGAACATCTCGCTAAACATTTATACCTCCTCCCCTCAGTCACTTTCTTCCCTTGCCACATCCATTGATCCTGAATGGTATGCTCAACTTCTGATCAAGGTGGTGTCACACAGGTAATTAAGAATTCCCTCAAAGATACTCTGTTATGTATTGAACATTAGCAACAGAGGACATCAAGCACATTTAGTCACCAAATTATCTCATATTTTTTCTTTAACTGCACATTAACATTTTCCTTCTTTTTTATCATCCATTAATTTAAGAGAAACAAGATGCTTCTGCCCTTATTTGTTCTTAACTCAACTACTTTTTCTAAATGCATACAAAATTTAGCCTCATCTCCAGCCATGCTGTAAGCTATGGGGAAAATCCCATAAAACACTAAATCCTAATACAGCCAGTTCCATTTGCTTAAAAACCCCACACCAGATGCACAAGCCAGGCCCCCAAAAGTCCAGACACTGCAAATAACTAGACTAGTTATCATCAGAGAGAGATCCTTCCACATATTGTGTGGGTTTGTGTGTGTGCTTGAGAGTAAACTACAGTATTTCTTGGGTCGTATGCTTTGCCATGCAAAAGGACACCTTTTTTCTGGGTGTCCCAGTCTTCCTTGTTATTATGGCTGGATTTTAACTTTGGAATAAAACTGTCCTCCTCTCTCACCTTCTCACAAGCTCTGGTGGCAGCAACTTGAGTTCAAAGTGCCTGCCCGTGCAGAGGTAGGATCTGGCCACAAACCATTCCTTACTTGCCCCAGGAGGAAAATGTGGCCAGGACAGATATACCTCCTCAAGGGCCAAAGCCAGAAAACAGGTTGCTAGGTTGAAATGCAATGCTTACTTGCCCCAGGAGGAAAATGTGGCCAGGACAGATATACCTCCTCAAGGGCCAAAGCCAGAAAACAGGTTGCTAGGTTGAAATCTGGGGTAACCTCATGGAAAATTGCAGCCAGGAAAGCATCTCATTTCACCAACTGTTTGAAAAAGGCTTCTGACATCTGATACCTTCTCGATTTGAGAGAGTAACTAAAATACGCACAACCCCTTTTGAGTAAAATACCAAGTGGCAAAATGCCATAGAAATTACTTCTAATTCTGAAGTGCCACCGCTTCCCTTACTAGTACTAGATGGAATATTTCACCAGCTTACTAATGTTTACTGAATCTGATTAACAGGTTAGTACCATCTGTAAACTGCAAATGTGCACAAACTGGAACATGGGAAATTCTGTCTCAACATGAGGAAAAACTTCTTTACTTTGAGGGTGCCAGAGCCCTGACACAGGCTGCCCAGGGAGGTGGTGGAGTCTCCATCTCTGGAGACATTCAAAACCTGCCTGGATGCATCCCTGTCCAACCTGCTCTGGGTGACCCTGCTTTGGCAGGGAGACTGGACCAGATGATCTCCAGAGGTCCCTTCCAACCCCACCCATTCTGTGATTCTGTGACATCTTTTTATCCAAATATCCTTCCCTTTAACTATTGTCTCTCAAGAAAACACAGCCCTTCTAGCACTGAAATAGCACGCTGAAATATCCATCTAAATATGAAGCTTGCTTTTCAGAAGTAGTGGGCAAATAGTACCACGTGCCAATAGCATCACATGCCAATAGTAACTTTTAGACACATCATCAGTTGGTGCCAGAGTCCACCTGGTAACACGAAAAGTGAACCGGATGCATCATTAATGATATGAGACCCAGACAAAACATCACTGCAATTTTGCAATAGGTGTTTTTCAACAGAGAGATGCCGGGAAAAGCATCACTATTGACTGCCTCGTTTAACTGCATTTGTGCTGATTTTGTGAAAAATCCAAAAGAGAAAGGTGGTTTGATGTGATGAGTGTTCTTCAAAAAGTGGTAGAGTTCCATCCATTTCAGCAGAAGTTAAAACAATCCCACGAGCATCTTAATAAATTTGAAATTTTGCTTGAGCAAAGCAATTTTAAAACGTTAATAATTTCCTCAATAGATTGGAATATCAAAAGCCATCGCATAAAATTGATTGTTTAAATATAACACGTTAAGTATTCATTTCAAAATTAAACCTCACCTCAAAAGAAATTTTAATAAGTTTTTTTGTTGTTATTTATTTTAACCCATAGAGCACCATTCTAGAGGAATGAAAATAGAGCACTTATTAGGCAGGAAATTACTGAGATACAGTAATTGCTCCACCATGAAAATTTTCTTTAAAATATTTCAAATTACTTCTAGCTTTATGCTAAGAATTCTTTGTGCTAATTAAAAAAAAAGTACCTAACAGAATTCTAATGATCAAAAGAAAAACAATTTAGAAATACTTTGATGACAACAGAAGGAAAATCACTGTTGTATTTCAGCATTTCTCCATTGCAGTCTAGAAATGATAGGTCAAAACACCTAAATACCTTCAGTTTCACAAACTCTCCATTGCAGTCTAGAAATGATAGGTCAAAGCACCTAAATACCTCCAGTTTCACAAACTTTATATGGCCTTATATAGGCTTCTCAAGTAAAACATTAAATGTCTGTATTGAACTAACTAAAACATTATCCACCCATATCTTGGTAAAAAGAGGAAAAAAGAGGGGAAAGAAATGCAGCAGTTACCAGTCTATGCTTCATCCATTAATAACATGATTTTTTCAGGTTATGGGGTCTGAGGTGATAAACAGGTTTGAAAAAATATCCTTCCCAAATGCTATCAATGGTATACTTAAAACACAAATTACAAGTTCTAATTAAAGTAACAAAATAGCATGGAAGTTTGGGAATCCAAGGCAGAAACTCTGGGTCTTGATAAAAGGGCAAAGAACTCCTGAGGATTTTACTGAATTAAGGCTGCAAGCCCTCTGTACTTACTACCAAAGTTCTCCAAGGCAGAAACTCTGGGTCTTGATAAAAAGATAGGAAGGCCAAAGAGCTCCTGAGGATTTTTCTGGATTAAGGCTGCAGGCCCTCTGTACTTACTACCAAAGTTTTGGTGGTGTACAAATTAGACATGTTTTTGGTGCTAGCCAAATATAGTTTTAAAAGTCTATCATTATATGCACAGAATTTCTTGCCAGAATGAAAGGTAAAAACCAATCTTGCAGATATACCATATGACCCACCTTGAGTTAACTGACACCTTCTTCTGATTTAGGCAGAGATTTCCCTAAAGACTCACCCCCTCTCTATTTTCAAACTCTGCAGGTACAAAACTTTAAAATAGAAGACAAAAATCAATGAAAGCTGATACTCTGCTGTAGCACTGCAGATACTTATGGAAACCTGCCATAGAAGGCTGTCCGTTGTGTGCAAAAACATTTGCATTTACTTTACCTCCAAATGATGGTACAGGTTCTGCCTCCTCGTGTGTAACTCCAGCAGTGCTAGTAGTCATCCTAACTCATTCTGATTATCATTAAAGGTACACTGGATGGTGACACATTACAGTCTCTTGTTGACATGATGTTGAGATAGAGCTTTGAAAACTCTGAGAAGAAAAATCCGAGAAAGCGGTGGTGTTCTGGTCATACAACATAAATAGCATTTCTTCTGCAATTTTCAAGGCAAGTTATTCTATATATCAAATATAGCTAGGTAATGTTCTAAGCAGGAAGGCTGAGACTTCACAAGGCTACAGCTGAACATATTTCACTTACTCTGAAATTCGCTACAATCGTAAAGAGAAATGAAAAAAAAATGAATCCCCAAAGCATTAGAACTGATTCATTATCCTTAAAACTGACCTTAAAAAACCCACCACAACTATGCAACAGCCAGGAATACTTCTAATACTTCTAAAAGGATGTTTAGGGCAGGCAACAGCAAACGGATGAACTGTCCAGAGCAGAAAAAAATGGGTTTACTCTTGATGGATATCAGCGGGCTCAGCACTGGACTGCAATGTTTCATATAGATCTGGTGATAGTTATTAAGCCAAAACATGAGAGAAAGAGAAAAATGCAGCAGAGCTACTGAGCCCAGAGATCAAACAGATCAAAGACAGCTACTCCTTCACAATAAAGACCCCATTATTTACTTTTTAAGTATAACTTTGCTCTCCGCTGTGATAGCTGTGTGGGTGTGTGACATCAGACATAAATCATCCAAACAGGCAGAAAACACCTCTGAGAAAGCAGAGACAGCTACTCTACTATTTCATGCCTATCACCATAAAACACACACTGGGATCAGTGATGTGATGACAATGACATGACTCTTGAAGGAGCTGAAGTAATTTTCTATTGCCTTTCATTCTACCTGTTCCTAAAGCTCTGTAATGCAGACTCTGAAAAAACCAAATGCCTCAGAAAGCTATTTGATGTGATTAAGGTTGTGTTCTGCTAACAGCTTCTCCTTAGAGAACTTCTCTTTCTGTTAGAAAGAATCTCTTTAGAAAGTTTAGAACCTGTTTTGAAAGAAAACACATAATCACAGCATGAAAGTATCATTCAACTGGGGAAATTGTTAAAACTAGGAGTCTGGCTCTTCCTAAACTTAGCTTAACTCAATTTATTCATACTACTTTTTTTTTCTTCTCCCCTTTCTTATACAGAGGACAAAAGACCAAACAAAATAATGTTCACAGTCTTAGCTGCCTGGAACTACAACAAAGCACATTTGGGGAAGCTGGTGTAAAAGAGAGGAGATGGACTCTGAGGGAATGTGAGTAGCGTTCAGAGGATTTCTTTGTCCAGAGTTTATCAAACTGAGCACAGGGCATACAAGGAGAGCACAACTAACAAGCACATGCTGGATCAAAAGCTGTTTGGAAAGCGCAATCACAGCCAGATGAGAAGCCATGGATACAGAGGAGTTAATTTCTGGCACTGGTACAAATTCTGAAACAGTATAGAAGATCAAAGAGAAGTTACTGACAGTTTGGAGTATGATGCCCCCCTCCCTCAAATGAATTGAACATCTCCCTAAAAATATAACTGGGTATTACATGGACTCTTGCTCTTAGGCTTGGTGTTAGATGTTAGCCACAAATTATTCCTCATGACATCTGTGCTTGATACAACTTCTCAATGCCCAGAGACAGCCCAAATTATTATGCAACAGAATGCCCACTCTGCTGGGAAATATTTTTAACACTCAGATGAATTGAAAATCTTCCTGTTAAACAACAAAAAAAAAAAAAAAAGAAAGGAGAGAAGGAAAAAAATTGGGCTGTACCTGATGAGCAATTTTCATATCTGTCAGCTTTTCAGATTACAAGCAGTGTTTTATATTATAGCTAAGAGTAAAATGACTTGGTGACCCCATTTATTTGGATAATTCTTGAGGTTGATGTGGCTCAAATTCATGGAACTAATTTGTCTGGATAACAGCTTTACAAAGGTTCAGAAAAGTCTAGACATTTTCACTGTGGGAAAAAAAGATGCACAATCACTTTTATACAAACTTTAAAAATAATGTCCTGCAGTCATCCTTTCATATTGCAAATTGTACTTCTAAAGTCAACAGCAGATAAACTGAAGCAGTTGAAAGTAGCTGTGTTTGTACAACACTGGAAGGTATCAAGGGAGATGGAAACAGCCTTTGATTCAACTAGTTTGCAAGAAATGACAGAGCAAAGAAAAAGATGGGCTATTTGCAGTACTATAAGAGCCACATAATTTTTAAGGTAAGTGAAATTTTATCCAATGATAGTATGATTAAAAAATAAGCTACTTCTCAAAGCACTAGTTAACTATGAAATATCCTATGCACAGCAGAGCTGCAAGATTAATGAGAAGTTTGAGCCCCATTTCTAGCAGCCGAGCACAGTTTGACTGACCAGAGAAAGAAGAAAAAAAAGAAGGCGAGGGAAGAGACAAACATTGTATTTGAGTTTCACATCACTCCCTCTCACGACAGCTACAATTTTAGCTTAGAATTAGGTTTTAAAACTTAGCTGTAACGTACTTTGGCCTGACTCCATTCTGGCCTCTGCCAAACTATGTTCCAAAACTGGTTTAACTGGAACCGTGTTCAAACACTGCTGCCAAGCTGTTTTAGCTCCAGAACAGGAGGGGAAGGAAGAGTCAGCATTTATTTCTTTCAAAAAGAAAAAGAAAATACTTAATTCTTTATCCTTGATCCAGAAATTCAAACAGTTATGTATAATCAAAAAGACTGAAATCCCTTCAAAATTAAGGGCTTTGTTATAAAAGCACTTGAATTTACTACAGATTGTAGCCACATGGCAAAATTATTTCCATAAATACACTCTGAGTCCTAGTTAGTGAAACAAAAAACTTTTCAGCCGTGCTAAGATAAAAAAATATCTTTTCAATTATTCATTCTGCAGTAACACCCAGCTCAGGATCAAGGCCTGTCCAAGTGCTTAACCTAAAAAAAAACAATGGTGTGAGAAAAGCAGAGGCAAAACAACCAAATAAAAGTAAAGCACATGGGATAGTGGGTTCATCTGTCATCCTACTGATGTGCAGTCCATTTCTCTGACTCTGTCAAAACAAGAAGCCCCACTGTAGCCATTGCTACTAATACCTTCAAACAGGAATGGAAACAGTTTGTAAAGTTCATCTTTCAAACGCAATTCAGTTGATTCAGGCCAGAAATTGTTTTTTTTCCCCCTCAGAATTCAAGCTGGCTGCTTCCTGCAGAATTACTTTTTCAATAGTCAACAGTTTGCCCAAGTGGAATCCAATAAGATTGTTTCCTGCCTAAAATCTTACATCCAAGTTTCTTTCCCTGGTGCTTCTTTGGTTATGCAGATCCAGTAGTTTCCATTACACACCAAATGCAACACGTTCAGAAAGTGTCTTTACACTCCCCTCTTTTTGGCAAAGCTCCATCATCTCAAGATCCACAGCCAGGTCTGGAATAAGAAATTCCCAGCTTTTTTAATTACATCTAAATTTCATCAAAGCGAATACGCACACCAAAACCAGTCCAGAGAAAAGAGTTTTTATTTTACTTAGTCTTCATGGTGCCATACTTAGCTCAGTTTTCAGGGACTAGTGCCAAAGCACAGATAAGTAATGAAATGGTGCGAAAATCTTATTTCTCTTTCCAACTGTTACTGCCAACACAGAGTGAGGGCATCTGTTTCAGGGTTTGGAGAGCAACAGTGGGTCACACTTGGTTCAGGACGAGCTGCAGAACGGTCAGCAGAACCAGTTTTGAAATGCAATGTGAAAGAATGACAGAGTCATGTACAAGTGACACCCCACCAATACAGCAGTCACCTCAACAACCTGACTGCAGCATGCACAGGCAGAGCCGAGCCACCCTTGGTATGTTTACACTGGTATTTTTGTTCTGAACAGATGCTTATCTTCAGAATTATTCTCCCAATCATCCTAATCATTCACTGTGCTTTGGTTCACTCCAATGCTTATCTTCAGAATTATTCTCCCAATCACTCACTGTGCTTTGGTTCACTTCGTGGAGCAATCCTGAACCCTCCTTTTGGATGAAAGGAAACTGGACTGTGCACTTCAGAACAGCAGTTAATGTATTCTAACACCTAGTTCAATCCTTGGGACCAGACAAAAGCTAAGCTGAAACCCTCCCAGTTCTCCCACATCTACCAAAAACATAAGTGGTGTGGTCAATAAATCCACAACCACCAGAAGTTTTCCGGCAGAGCTGTACCCGTTGGCTGAAGTAGACATTGCTGCTGCACAAAGGTGACAGTGGGTCCTCAGCTGCAAAGGCTGATCTGCCAACCCACCTGGATGCTGAGGTGCCTCCCAGACAGCTAAGCTCTGTGCTGTCACTGCTTCCTCAACAATTATGGCATAATTTGAACTAACACCTCAAGCTGGCATTTCCACCAAAATAAGTAGTGTCCACTGACTGGATGCTCCCTCCTGCTTTCTTCCCTTGGGTCAACATAAATATTTCTGTGGCTCCAAAGTGAATTAAACTGGGGAATGGAGCCATGGTAATGGTGAGTAGGTACAAAGAAACAGTCAATTTTGACCTAGATTAGTTTCCTAATAAAATTTACTAGAGCTGCACAAGCTCTTGTACCAGCAGCATTGCTGCAGGGTGACACATGGGAGAAGGATAAACTGTTCTAGGCAAGTGGCGTTGCTTCTTTTGGTGGCCGTGCCAGCTGCAACACTTGTGAAATGACAGACCTAAAATAAACTCCTTTTTGGTGTAACCATAAGTCTGAGTAAGGACAGGTTTATTCTCAAGCAATGCCGAGCTGTCAGGCAAGCTAAGAACCTGTAAATGCCACAGCAGCCTGAATGGTAAGGCTGAAGTCTAGAATGTAACACTGCAGCATTGATGGTGGATGACTCATAACAAGTCAAATCTGATCCCTTCACTGGCAGAAACACCTGCAAAAGACAAATCCATTTTGAGTAAACTTGGACAGGTCAGTGGTTCGGTTTGGTACATGTTAGGCAAATAGAGATACTTGGAGAATACTGGTTATAAAAGTTCCTTTCAGTCTTATTCCATTCTAAGTTCTGTGTAATGAACTGAATACTGACACCACACCCTGCACCCTGATGTGGCATCCGCTGCCTGGTGGGAATGCCAAATGAATCTCTGGCTCCAAGTTACTTGATCTGAAATTCAAAAAGTATAATGAGATTTCTACAGAAGTAATATAGACACTATTAGTTCGTCTTTGCTTCTAAGAAAATGCTTCCCAAGTTGTATTTTCAGTCTTTATTTCAGTGCGAACACTCTTATTTCAGTGCAAACTGTAGGAAAAAGCAGCTGAGACACAAGGACAGCAACCTACAGAAGCTGCATTTGTACAGGATGGGTTTATTTACTTTTCTTTTCAGTCTTCAGTTTCTACAGCTGTTTTATCAGTTTCTGGCAAAGACCATTACAAAAGCTCATCCCCACCATGTGCCGAGATGGACTTAATACATCAACTTGGAATTCAGGTAGGAGGAACTACTGAATTCTAGGGCACATTTATCTAAATCAGTAGTAAGTAGACTTCTCCCACTTCCCTTTTGATATAAATTTCACACTGGTAGCTGTCCACCTGGTTCAAAGAGCTTAGTGTATGCCTTTAAGTACATAGTATATGCCTCAGTATAGCGAAGAGGCTGTGGCAGGCATGCAGGCAGTATCTTCTTCCTACCCTCCACAAGCAAACTGGTAATTCTATACAAGCCTGAAGTCAGACTTAAAACAGTCGCACACTCATCCTCGTACAAAAACACTCTTTGGATCATTTGGCCTTTGGATGCAGACTTGCTCGCCAACTTAAGATTCACTACAGAAACACAACAACCACCCCACTCTGTATCAGCCAAGATCCCTTTTATTTGTAAAATTCTCCAACTTTACACTGCTAAATTCCCATGGTCTATAACACAATACAATGCTGCCATATTATCTTAACCAGTGAGCAAGATCCCAGAGGGGGCTGAAGGTTCAGACATGTTTTCTTGGTCTTCAATGATACAATGATACAAGGAATGAAGAAAACCTCTCCTAATGGTCAAATCAATCCCAAAGGCCAGCAAAACAATTCCAAGCTTCGCCTCTTCAGGCAATAAAAGCTTCTCGTAATGGCTCCTACCTAAGAATCCATGCTCAAAAAGTTACCTTTCTGTTCTGCCCAGTAACGTACCCAATTTACCAGCAATACTGAACCAAGCCAAATAAATTTCAGCAAAACTGTATCAGCCACAGAAAAAGCTAATGTCAAGGGCTGCAGTATTTCTGATGGGGCAATCCAACCTTTCCCCTCCTGGGCCTCTGGAGTAGAAATCTGTGGTAAAATACTCGGCCTTATGCAAGTTCCCTGGCTGACTGGCAATCCAACCTTTCCCCTCCTGGGCCTCTAAAGTAGAAATCTGTGGTAAAATAGCCTTATGCAAGTTCCCTGGCTGACCCAGTTCCACATCCAGGCAGACGATATCTATAGCCTATCCAATTCACAGATTTATTTCCCAAGTTGAGTTCTGTGGAGGTTTGGTTTTTTTTTGTTTTTCCTGAAATCCTGCTTGCTAAATACAAAAGTTCTCCAGTTTCAAGCCAACAGCCATGCCAGTTGTTTCTAGAATGCCACTTCGCAGAAGTAGCACTGTGAATAAAACTGCTGTATACCACTGTTTCAGGTCTTCCTCCAGTATTTGGGTGAATTTTTCGAGGGGTTTGTTTACCATCAAGGAAGATTCTATGCACAGCCCTTGCAAGCTTGTCTCCCTAGAAAGCAAATGCTCCACCAACTACCCATTTTCCCTCTTGACTCATATGATCTGTTTTCAAGGGTCTGTAATCTCCTCCAGCGAGGTGGAGAAATTCAGTGTCGCGTATCTCAGATGCCCTGCTGTGCGTTTCCCTGAACATGCTTTGCTTACAGCTCCAGGCTTCTTTCCAGCCACCACTTCCAACTCCAAGCTGTCCCTCCAGGGAACACTATGAGCACCATTCACACCATTCTGTCTTCTTCAAACAGTTGCAGTTAAACCAATGCTCTGTCTGGCTGTCTGTTATCAGCAATGATTTTTATCAGACCCTTAGAAAGCATATGGAACGTTGGAACCCACACTTTATGACCTAGGTTTCAACTACGTTAAAATACTGGGTTTCATTGTTCTGTGATGTAGATTAAAGGAAGAAATTTATCCTACTCACCATCATCTACAGGAGGAGTGGTACCAATTATCAAGCAGTTGCTTGGACAAATATACTGTAATATTACATGTCTTCATAAACAGGCACAAGAAGATGATTTTGAAGAACTATTATAGCTTATAGCAGCCTACTAATAAAGGCAAATGAGAAGGGGAGGCTGGAAAGAAGAGGGATGTTTTGCAGCTTCGGTAATTTCACTGGTTCCTATGGAAATATTCCCTATTTAAAATGCCAAACCGAGATCAGAATCAGGTCAAATATGCAGTAACAGAACTACAGTTACAGTGAAGATGTAACAGATGCCAAGTAGGAACTACTAAAATACTTCATAAAAAACCAGCTTCACATACAAGCCATTTACCAAGAAAGTCTACAAGACAGAGCAACAAAAATGCAACTGGTGAGTGACATCTTCTTTATCATAGAATCACAGAATGGTTTGGGTTGGAAGGGAACTTAAAGACCATCCAGTTCCAACCCCCCTGCCACGGGCAGGGACACCTCCCACCAGACCAGGTTGCTCAAAGCCCCATCCAGCCTGGCCTTGAACCCCTCCAGGGATGGGGCAGCCACAGCTGCTCTGGGGAACCTGCTCCAGTGTCTCACCACCCTCACAGTACAGGATTTCTTCCTAATATCTATTCCAAATCTCCCCTCTTTGATACATTGATCAAAGATGCATGACTTTTTTAAGCTCCTGTTAAATGGAATGAAACTATAGAACTGAACTCTACAGCAGTTCTTACGTTGCAGGAAAAACACAATTCTAAATGTCCAAACTTGGTGCAAAAGTCTGAGGGGTAAAGCACTTCTATAACCAAAGCTTTTGCAACTAATGCTTTCTCCAGTTAAAAAAAAAAAAAAAACAGAAAAAAAAATTTAAAAATTATGGTCTAAAAGGAAAGACAAAAATTAGAGAGGATAAGAGAAATTACTGTATGTTTTACAGCTCTGTGAGGCATATGCCATAGCTTCTCCCAATGGTGCAACAAATTAAGCAGCTCACAGTGCTTATTCTATTCTCTCCTCTGAGTCCATCCCCTCGTTGTGGCTGCACTGCCATGTGTGTGGCCGTGCGACAAACGGGAACAGGGAACTCATCCTTAATCCAAAGTATCCTAAGGAAAAAACAAAAGAATTAAATCCAGTTCGTTGCAGAGTGCCACAAGCAGCTGCGCAGGCAGAGGAGGGATGGTTACTGGAGCAGGGACAAGAGACAGCAGCCTGGGGCACAGCACAAGGGCTGCTGAGGCTGACACAGCTTCAGCCAGAAACGCACAAACTACACCTCTCAGCCCATCCGGAGTAGGAGGGAAACCTACTTGTTTCATGGATGCATTTCAACCTGTAACAATGAAATATTGTAAACATTCGCTTTACATAACCAGAAAGCTGACTGAACTTACTGTGTGTGGATTAAAAAAAAACAAACCCAAAAAACAAAAAACAACCAACCCAAAAAACGCAACATCAACAGTATTTTACTGCAAATTCTGCTCTTTTTGCATCTGGTTCACTGAACTAAGTGCAACCCATCTGTTACCACATGAGAGAAAAACAGTCAAATAGAAAAAAAAAATCTTATTTAACACAAATCTGAAATTATTTGCTTAGACAACTAATGAAGGGGAGTATATAGGCAATTAAACACCATAGAAAGCTTTACAGAGCACTACAAAATTGCAGGAAGGTTTATAAAAGTTTACATCCAGGACAATTAGAAATACAAAATGGGGTTATTAAGTCTGATGTTGAAACCAGTTGCCTCAGAATAAGGCACACGCATGTAATAGATTAAAATGGTCTAATAAAATACTTTTAATAGTTGGACATCACATGGGAGACTGCAAACAATTCTGGACTGGATACCCAGCAGCAGTGTCCCACTAAGGAATAAATGTTGAAACAATTAGAACAGATTTCCTCCATTTAGGGGAAGTATGTTACAAGGCTCCTTTTTCCCTCTCCCTCAGTTTCTTCTCTCTCCACCGTGCAAAAATCAGACAGTGAATACCTGGCTGCTCTAAGACAGTCATTCTACCACAACACCTACAGCAAAAGTTAACTTCCTACCGCTTGGTATCTTCCAACATCAGGCTCTACCACCATGATGAAAGTTGTATTTTCACAGGACAAATAAGGAGAAGATTTTTCCAAATGACATATCAACATCTACTTTTCAACGCCTGAAAACTTCTCATTGTCTTGAGAATCTAAAGGAGTCTCAGCAACAGCTGGTCAATGTGATTCCCACAAAAAATACAATTTCAGAGGCTGGACGTTCAGAAGAGAGCAGGGAAACCTAAGTAGAGGTGGAAAAATTAACAAAAAGCAAAACTGGTAGGGAAGTCATATATGAAAATCATATTGTAATTGGCACAGCTATAATAAAACTAAACCCTAAAATCCAAATGAATGATTTTGGGGAGTATGCATGTGTTTGGGGAGGGCAGTGAAAGATCACAAATTATGTGATCATGATGATCTCGGCCTAAAAGATCCATGAACTCAAGCTCTGATGTGACTGTTACACACTTCAGCAAAATAAAATTATTATTATTATTATTGCAGGCAAGCAATATCTCACTAACATTGCATTTCTTTTAGTTTAAAAAAATATGCTTGACAAAGAAAGGAGCAGAGAACACACTAATTGCAAAGTCACAACACTTCTTGTATGGGAAAATATATTTATGAACAACTCATTCCTGCAGAAGCATGCATTTAAATAAATTTGGTGTCCACTGTGGGATTGTTCTAACCTATTTATTTTATTGTCAAGGAAATTTCTGCTAGCAAGTCAGCAAGAGTAAAACCAAAGACCACAAAGTATGCTCTTCTTTCTAATGTTCTGAGAAAATGTAAACACGCCAGCACTGAATCTTTTACTTACATCACATGTTTAGTTTCCATGCAAGCCAGAGAACGAGGCAGCCCTGATATGGCTCATAACTTCACTTCTACGCAGCACAAGTATTAATGCAAGAAGTGACTGAAAACCTGAAGTTCTCAGGTGATCTGGGTTCTACCACAGGCTTTAAGCAAGGTATTAATATTCACTTGCTCCCATTCCAACTCTCAGGAGCAAACACCATGTGAGAAGCCATTGCTTCCCTGTGCAGCATCTCATCTGCAGCCACGGCTGCTACAGAAAACAAACTACCACAGAGAACCTCATGATAGTCTTTTTTTTTGCCACAGAAGTGGCAACTGAACAAGATTAATGTGCTGAAATCCCACCCAGTTGTTCAGACCACAAGAAAAGTCTGACTGGATCTGGTAGATTTGGTTTCAAGCATTCGGATACTGGAAAACAATAAGGATGTGGACTTTACTTTCTGCCAGGTGTTTAGATCTTTCACATAAGTGGACAAATGACAAAAATCCACTTGGCTCACTTCTGCCAGAAGGCAGAAAAATACAAATACTAGGAGAAGGCAGTTATGGACCTTAAGAAAAATATTTCACCTCCAAAAGTCTATTTCCAAGGATGTTTTTAGCTCCAGCGTGGTCAGCGTACGTAGCTGGAGGCATAGTTTGTTTGTTTACACCAGACCATCAAGTTATTCCACAGGTACTGCTGTAAACATGAAGTGTAGCAGTCTCCACTGCACTGAAAAATAAGTTGGGAAATGGGAAAGACAGCACTGTGAGAATATGAGTGACAGCAACTTGCCCATTTGGCTTCCTTAGGAGTCAATGTACCTTATGAAGTAACTTGAAAAGATATTTTAATCTTTATTTAGAGTAAATCTGTGGGCCAATTCAGAATGGGGCACAGAATTAAACTAACAGAAAGGATAAGATACACTTCAAGGCATGGCAAGGACAGGCATGTAGGTCACTTTAAAACAGTGAAAACCCAAAGAAGGTTTATTAGATGCAATAGGGAAGTCTCCTCATAGAAGGTATTTTAAGAAGTACTATTTTCAACTTCTCTAGACTTCTCCATCGGATACTGAATATTATAATTGCAAATTTTATAGTATTTCAAACAAGCACTTTGTACTTCTTGGCAACTCATATAAATGAATTTTACATTGGATCACAGAACGGTTTGGGTTGGAAGGGTTGGATCTTTTTATTGACCACAGAACCACAGAACGGTTTGGGTTGGAAGAGTTGGATCTTTTTATTGATCTAGTTCTACATAACTGCCATCCTTCTCTTACGAGTTTGTCAGCATAGCCATGTACCCAGTGCATACCTGTGCCTTACTGAAAAACAGCATTTTGAGCAGCAAATTCATAGATGTAAGCGGTGCTTTCTACATGCAGGCCTGAAGGAAGCCCCCAGCTCGGACCTTCCCTCTTCCCCCAGGAGGAGACCTCCTTACACCTTCAGAACAGCCCCTCTTACCAAAAACCTCCCAGGGCCCCTCCTTGAATCTCTGCAGAGAAAGAGGGTGGGAGCAGTTCGGTGAGCAGTGCGTAGGTGTAACAATTCCAGAGTTTCTGAAAACATATTGCCGAGGAAAAACAACAACAGAACCTATAAATTACCATGTACCCATTACTGCAAAAATGGGTAAGAATTGTTGCTGGCCTTCAATTTCCACAGAACAAAACTTGTGTTTCATGGCACATGCTTCTTCAGTACTGCCCTTAATAGTTCTCCCTCTCTTCAGATCTTTACAGGAGAACAAAGCAATTAAATCTTGCTACTGACTGCACCCAAATACTGTTAACTTTAAAATAAGTTACACTATCATTACAAGGATCAAAAATACGGCCTAGTCATCTAAACTGCTGCTTCTAAAAGGCACACTGAAGCCACGTACCTTGAAAAGAATCACACACTCGTGCTAATTCTATATATCCACAAGCTTTTCCATCTAATTCACAGTGCTGAAAGCATTTAAGCATTTCATGTCAAGTCACATCCCATTGTTTTCTCTCAACTGCGTGACAGTCCAAAAGCATTGAAGGGCAGAACAAAACCTCTATTACACCAAATCACTCATAAACAGTGAATTCAGAGGAATTAATTTAAGTCCTCATGGGAGTAATCAGATATCTTCATGATACCCAAATGTTAAATTTTCCTTAACTAATATGAAGATGTTTCTCAATCTAAGGAAACTGAGAAGAGGACAATAAATAATCCCTTCCAAATTCCATTTCAATTATTATTTATTCCATAACCACAATGCACATGGTACTGCACAAACAAAATAAAACAAACACAAAATAAAACAAACACAGTCGCTTTTGCCATCTTGTCAAATAGCATGTAATCAAACTCTGGACAAAAAACTAACTAATCTCAAACAAAATGGGCTAGGGCCAGGGGCTAGGTACATGAATTCACACCACTACAGAACACGTTATCCACATCAGCCACTGTTTCCACAGTAAAGGAAATGAAGATTAGATTGCATTGAATCCAACTCCTTCCCCACAAAGAGAGTCACATAAAGAACAATGTTCTTTAAAGCAATCATTTATCAAAAAAATCACTTTATTCTGGAAAGCAAAAAGCACAGGTGAAGTGAAGTTGTATATTGAACACAGATGATAACAGCAAAGTCTGGCAAAACGACTTGGTAGAGTTTGTCTTTTCCTTCAGCCCAATCTCAACCGACAAATGATTCCCAGTTAAGTTCCTTGCAGAAGACCTATGAAGAAAATTTATTTATTTGGATTTCATCAGTTGACACCTTTCTACATTTTTTCACCTTTCTGTCACAGATAAACTGCTACTCTCCAAAATTCTAGTAACCAGTACAACTGGGTGAATCTCATCAAGTACCATCCCTTTCTGATAGTATATCTGACAAAGTAATTTTCAGAAATGAGATAATTTAGTGAGAACAGCCATACATTTTTCTAAAAACTGATGCTGCCATCACAAAGAGGCAAAACCACCTTGCCATTAGTGATACTGAGAACTACAGCACAACACTGAATGACCAACACTGATTCTGCCCATTCTGAGTACTTATCAGAAAGAGCAGCTGTTGTGTGCACTCCACTGCCTTTCTGATGAGTTGTCACAGGGAACTGAGGGCACCAAACATCACCTTTCTCTAGCAACTGCACGGAGGTTGTTACGGGTCACCTACATTAACTACTGGGCAAGGTAGGTAAAGGTAATTGAAAAAGCGAGATGGAAGAAGAACTGGTGTCTGTGGACAAGCATGACAATAATGTGATGGTTTATGGATGATCGTTTCCTACATTTTTTTTTCCTGTGTGGCTAGTTTACTGCTTCTTGTCAGATGCGTGCAGCTGTTCACACACTAGTAAGAGATTCTACCCTTCCAAAGTAAGTTTTAGAGAAATCACCCTATGGCCTGGATTCTTATGTAAACTAGTTTTAGATAATGGCATGCTGTTTCAAGAAGCCATAACCCAAATTAGAATAACTAGCTGTTAGAAGAGCTGTGATGTCCTTCCCACTGCTATTCCATGCCATTGAAAATAGCAGTTCATTGCTGCCTGGGCCATGTTTTGAGAGGCTAGGTCTTCCTTCAGGGTTCTATTAATTTTATGATATATGCTCAGAGGTATACTTTACTTGTGAGGGCCTCTGTCATTAAGTTTAACCATACTAATATTCTACTCTCATTTGACACTGAGTTCTTTGTAACATATGTTGGGGGTGTGTGTACCTATATACACAACTATCACAGATATATAGTAGTCTATACAGTCTAGGAATCTTAATGTCCACAGTAAATACATAATAATATATATTCATATATAAATATGAACATTTCTTACGTATGCTATTACAGTAGCACCTCTCTCCTAGTTACATTCAATAAACACAGACCCAACACCAGCCATTATAGTATCGACTTCTTAGACTGTCACAATCTGCCCACCTTCACTTCTACAGGGGCTTGTGGTCAAGTGACACTGTGGGAACTAAAAGATATCCATGTACAAAGTTTGCTGTAGATCATAACTCATCTTTAAGAGATCTGCAACAATCATCTCGCAAGCAGAATGCTTTATTCAAGGTAATGGTACCCTTCTTCTCCAGCTGTGTAGAGCAAGATGTCCTGAGCTAACTGCTCATTCCACGGTCAAGCACAGACTATACATTTCCCCATCGGTATCCCACATACATTCAGAAATCTCTCATTCCACACTTACGCAGTCCCACGTAGGAGCTTGTGAAGAGAATGACAACATTCAGTGCGTTTCATAAAGACCTTCCCCTTGGATCACGTCCACGCAGATGAACTACAATTTTGAGATCAGGCAAGACAACACTGTGGATCTTGGATGACTGTCAGCAATGACTAAACTTAGGAATCCCAGAAGCCACTTTTACTAGTAACCTTTACAACTCTCGCTGGAGTTGTAGTGGCAGATCACTTACACGAGTGCTTTTCCCAGCAGAGATGAGAACATTTTTCATCCTTTTCTGAAAGCTCCGCCCTTTCCTTCCAATGGCCTTGTCATTTCACTTACCAATAGCAAATTGTTTAGCTACTAAACCAGGGGAATGAAGATGGTTCTTACCCCAATTGCGCAATGCACAGGTCGAAGAATTGACGAAACTGAGGAGCCGAATTGTATCATGGCACTGAGGGATCAACAGCAACAGTGTCATAAAGGTGGGCACTTGCAGATGCATGAAAACTTTTAGACACAGAAACATGACTCCAAGTATTTTTATATACTTTTTAATAATTTCAGTGGCATATAAGATAATTTTCAATGTCTTACTATGTAAAAAGCTAATGTGAATACTTGACGTTCTGCTTTAAATTCACATAAATGCTTACAAATGGCACTGCTAACTGTTTTCTACATCTTTGGCTACATGGCATTAATAGATCACTACCTGCCTGGGAAGTACCTGAGGGAAGAAGGGAAAAGAAATGGCAGGAAGTTGCTCATTCCAGTATCAAAAAAGAACAGTAAGTCAAAAGGAATGGTAGCCTACAATGCATGCTATATTTTAAGTTAACAATCTACTTAATATTCCCTATGAAAATGAAAGATTCTGTAAAGGGTTCTACTGTGTAGTACCTCATCTGATGTGCTGGGGAGAATTCCAATTAAAAACAGGACAGCAAACCAGGAAAACATGCCATGTTTTGTCATGGGGTTTTTGTGTCATATGTTACCTGTATCATGATGGACAGATGTCAAGACAGGCAAAGAAGATCAAAAGCTATACGAGTAAAGCGGAGAAAACTTGATCAATTTACAAGCTCTATGACAACTTAGGGAATGAGATTTAGCTTAAGCTCTTTTTTGGTCATATGCAGTCTTTCGCCTTCGTTTGCTTCTGTCTTAAACATAAAGTCCACTGCAAAATGAACAAAAATCTGCCAAGGCACAAAAGGAGGAGCTAAATCTTCACAGCACCTTTCAACACATTTCATTTTGCTATGAATGCACGTCATACCTTTCCTCAGTTACTCTGCAATGCATGCAAGGTGAAAGGTAGAAGCAATGTGAATTTTCACACAAGCTAAAGACCACACTGACTTAACCTGATGTGTGTTTTTTCCCCCCACAGTTAGTGAGTCCCATTTCTGGTCCCTGCACTTGTAAAATTAAGTTTCACATCTTTTCACTTAATATATATGGGTCTTTTGCAATTATGTCTACCTAGAGGAATTCTAAGCTGCTGGATCCTTGCATCCAACATACTTACCCAGGAGGTCTCTCTGGTTTTAGTCACTGTAACAGCCATCTGCAACCACTGATTTACAAACAGAAGCCTCCTCCTTCAAAATACATTGTTGCCAAAACACTTAGAAAGTGAAAAAGTAAGTTTTAAAAAGTTTAAGATTATTATTCTCCTTTTATCTTACCTGCCCTTTTGTGCTCACTGCCAACATATTATGCCAATATATTAATATAGCAAATATCCCCATAAAGTAGCTAATAAATGGCATCAATAACTTAATATATTGACTCCAAATTCATTGTCATCCTTAAGTACCTTGTCAACTAGAACCTTAAGCTTAAAAAAAAGTTAGAATTATATACAGACAGGTTGAAAATATGCTAAATACATTAATTTATTAAGAAATTGGAAACTGATTTTGATTTAATCCGTGTGCACGAAGCTGGGAGCAGCTACACATCCATGCATCTTGTCAAGTACATTTTTACTGAGGTCAGGAATCTCGGTCAGACCATTTATGCACACACATACTAGCCAACATACTGAGCTTCAGCATCAAAACATTGTTGCATTAAAACTTCATGAAATGCCAACCTTTATCCCAGTCTGAAGAATCAGAAGTTGCATTTTAGTAACCGCAGCTGGACAGAACATTACTCCATGCATGGATAATCTTCATCAGAACATGTTGCAATAGACTAAAAACGTACATCATTCATACCAAAAAAGTCACTGCACCTTTCAAAAGATACAATGACAGCTACTTATGTCTCTGTGGGGTTGTTTTATTCCTGTCCCAAGCCACATCAGAAGCCAGCGGGGTTTAGAAGCATGGTGTGGACAGGGGTAGTGTCCAATGGAATCAACAGCAGCAATGGACATCTGCTTACAGGAGCTGGGCAGGCACCTGACTATATAGTATGTTATAGACGTCAACGAAAACAAGTTTGGTTTTTATATAGGCCTGATGCTTATTTTTACTGTCAGTGCTTTAACCCCATTAGGTAACACAGACCAGAACTCAAAACACTTTCTACACAGTGTAATCCAAATTCTAATCCAAGACCCACTGTGTACTGAATCTGCACAGTGTCTGTATGAACTTTTCCTAGAATTTGTTTTATTTTGTCTTTCTAACATAAACAAACTACCATCGGCTTGTTTCAATATATACGAGCTCTATGCACCATGATCCCTCCCCTGACATTCCCCATCTCTGAAACATGCGAGTGCCTCCCAATGTGTTTGTTGTGGTTTCAATTAGGAAGAACACAATGAGAAATGCGTTTGAAAGCTTTTAAAATAAACACACTTTAGGTATTAATACGCTTGAAGCGGAGGGTGGGCTTGAAGGAGTTCCTCCTTTCACAGCTGGAGCCAAACTTGAGGAAGCTTCTGTCCCTTTCACAGGTGGAATGGGGGTTTTTTCATTATTTTTTTTTTCCCCCCATCATTTTGCTGGGATGATGCGTTAGGCAGAGGTGTAACAAATCTGCAGAAACTACACTCGCTGTCAGAACCAGGGGATGTGACATTCCCCTCTAAAAAAGGACCCTATTTCAGCTGTTTTAATGGAGTTCAGCCAGATGCAGCAGACCCACTGGACCCTGCCATCCAGATGGCATCGCAGTGATAACCAGTGTTTGAAAATGAATGATTCTGTTCTCCTGCCTCAGCCACATTACCTTTTAAATACTATTTTATTGGACTAGCTTTCCCCAGCTGCCCGTAGTGTTACGGACTGGGTGACATATACTTCCAAACGCACTTTCTATATTTAAACGTGCAGAGTTGGCAGAAGGGAAGAAGAATCTTACGCTTCCTAAACTTGCTTTACCACAGCTAGGGACCACTGAAGGGCCATTCCCTCAGCTTCTCAAAAGGCCATGGCACGCTTTAAATCCAATCAAAAAAAAAAAAAACCCAAAACCCGCCCGGGTGGCCCCTCCGGGGAAAGCCGCTCCTTGAGAGAGCTGGCCGGGACCCCAGGGAGAGCAGCGTCACCTCAAAACCTTTAAGGGAGACGGCGACCAGGGGCAGCTGCCGCCATTTCCCTCGGGGGGGGTCCCAGCCCCTGAAGCCGCGCACCGGGGGAACCCCTCGCCCCCGCCTCCCAGCCGGGCGGGAAGCCCTGGCAAAATCGCTTCCCCCTCACAACCCCTCGCCCACCCGGTCCCGAAAGGCGGGAAAAGGACCCCCCTTCCTCACAGACTTACGCGTCCCGGGCACGGCTCAGCTGAGGAGGAGGCGGCGGTGGTGGCGGGTGGCGGTGGTGGCGGGTAGGTGCGGCGGCGGGTTTCTCTCAGGCGAGGCGCTCCTCCCCTCAGGAAGCCCCCATGGCCGGCCTTCCCCCCGGGGAGCGGGGCCGGCTAACCCCCTTCTTCCCGCCCTTCCCTCCTCTCCTCCCCTCCCCTCAGCCCCTTAAATTGCTTCACCCTGACAGCCCTCTCATCGTTCTTCGAGGGGCCTGGGACCTGGCAGCCCTGCTTGTCCACAGGTTGGAGAGGTTTTGTGCCCCGCTCTTCCTGCAGCCTAAATAATTCAATAAATCTTTCCCCTGAGCCAGATATCTTAAAAAAACCCCTCATTTTAGGGCTAAGAATAGTCTTAGGCTAAGAATAGCCTTAGGCTAAGAATAACTGACATTAAGAATAGCCGGAATAAATCTTAAAATCATCATCTCTTTTTCCCCTGAATATACTCCACTTACATAAGTCCTTTCAACGCTATAATTTGAATGCGTTAAATCACTGGGAATACCTTTAAAAATTTTGGCTGTAGATCTGCTGGTCTCTTTTCTGTCATAGCCTGTCACCGAATACGGCGTGTGTGGGCACGTACACGTGCATGCGTACGTTATATATACATACACACTTCTATGGCGTGTCTGTACACGTGCGTGCCATCGTTATATATACATACACACTTACATGGCAAGTCTGTGCACATAGACGTGCTTGCATACATTATATATAAATATACACTTACATGGCGTGTCTGTGCACTTGCACGCATACCTTATATATACATATAAACACACACATGTATCCTTACTGTAGTCTTTAAGAAAATACAAGTTGTTCCCTCGACACCAGAACTAAAGATACAGCTGACTTGCAAAAAAAAAAAAAAAAGAACTTGGATTTTTGTGTGACATCTTTAAACCTGACTCTTTTGCTTAGATCACAGCTTTCCAACAAAAACGTGCCCAGACCTTGTGCAATCAGTGGATCACGTGTAACCAACATTTCACTGCTGGGGTAAACTCTTGCATAAATTGCTATGAAGGGGCCTTAAAATTTGCTTCAGATAATATTTGAAAAAGACCAGTGATCACACATCACCGCCAGCTCTCCTCAGTTCAAGCTAGTTACTAAGCTTGCATTTCATCAAAAATAACGCTGACATATTTTCATAAGGATTTTTTACCAGCCCTACAGTGCTTCTACTCACTCCATATCCATATGATTTCCTGAAAAGGCTAATGCCATGTTCTGTCCAGGATACAGGCAAAGCCCATGAAGACCTGGTTCACTCTCAGCACCCCTAGATCTCTATCTTTTGTGTTTGGGGTTTTTTTGTTATTGTTGTTTGGTTTTGTTTGGGGTTTTTTGTTGGGTTTTTTTTGTAGAGGACTTGCAGATTAAATATATACCCCTTTCTTTCATTTTTTGGGTCTAAATGCCATTTGCTCTTCAGGCAAGTTGTCTGTCTTAAATATAGTTCTTTCCATGATGAAGAACAATATTCCTTACAGTTAAGTAATTAATATTTAATAGTATAATTTTCAGCTATTAGACCAAAGGACTTGTTTTTTCCTCTGTGAAATGCCACCTTAAGCGGTCATGTGTATGTGTGTGTCTTCCTCTATCAATACTGTCTGTAAAGTGTGAAATTAGATACTTATATCCAGTATAAATGGGGGTTTGAAATGCCAACACCTAAAAGAGGAGAAATGGGGAGATATTATCTCAGCCCTAATTATACCACATTGCACCATTAGCAACTGAAATGGCTTCACCCCGCTGTTTCGGTCACTGTGGTGGCTTTGAAATGCTGACAGTTCCGTAACTGCTTTTATAAAAAGCAGCAGTGTCCCAGAGCTCAGCAGGCATGTTTCTGGGAGGTCTGGTAGTCCTGCGCAGCCACGGCTTTCCTTTGCTTCAATGGAAAGTCCTTTGACTGTGCAGCCGAGGTAAAGTGCACATTCTTCTAGAATGGTTCCCACTTGAGGGGCTCAAACTCAAGGTTGCCACCCTTCAATTTATCGCTGATTGAATCCAGCCTCACAAACACACTCACAATCCAGCTTTAAACCAGCCAGATAGGAAACGAGCAGAGTCATGGAGCTCCTCATTGACTCCAAACATGCCCAAGAATTTTTCGTTTATTTACCAAAGCTTCCTGGGCATGTTTGGAGTCAGCAAGGAGCTTTGTACCTCCATGACTACAGGTAAACAGACAAGAATGAGTCCAGATGAATGACATTCCTGCTGCCATCACCACGCTGTTAGATACTGCCTGGACTACTCTATGGAAATACCCAAAAGTACCTTTGTTGTCCTTGTTGAGATGAGGATGTTGTACAGATCCTTTCAAAAGTAGATCAAATTCCATCTTTAACCTGGCTAGGTTTTGTCTTTCTCCTTCCACAGGGAAGTTCTTTCAGAACTGCAGATCTGAAAGAAGCCAAGAATCTATATTTCTGATTCAGCACTTAGACTGTGAGTCTCTTACTTCACATGACCATGCTGAGGCCAACCTGGCAAAATAAATAGAGCAGACACGTATTTGGGGGTTGACTGTTTAGTTACTTAGCACTAGATAAGTGGCTCAGAGGATGGAACAATCTTCTGTTTACCCACAGAAGAATAAATCATGGACCATCCTCTTAAACACTCATGTTGTATTCCCAGGTGATTGAACTACTTTTAGTGTTAAATTCTCAGTAGAATTTCTCATCTTCCCTTTTCTGGACATTTCAGGCATGGTAGGGAGTGTCATCAGCCTACTAAGAATTAGCTACATCATTAACGTAAGCAGTACAGCAAAGATTTTTTTCATGATGCATATCAATTATTCAGAGAAACCTATTCAATCAAAACATTATCAATCAGAGAGTTTTTTGCTGTTGCCCTTGCAGTGTGTGCCTGACAACAGTTTTGGCTAAATGTTCTAATCCGTATCAATAAATGATGTGTGTGATGCATGAAATCTTCTGAATGCTATTGAAAGGTACTTTTAGAGTAACTGGATTTGTAAATATAAAAGTTGTACTAAGTCCTCTATGTGATTATACTACATTACATGTCAGAAGTCAGATGCTAAAATAATTAAGCACAACAGAATTAATTAGTCTTGCAAAATCTGTGATACAGTATTAATTTTGTGAAATTTCCCGTTAGCCAGCTTGTTATTACTACACTGTATGGTGCTGTCACTGCACAAATACAAAATGACCATTCTCCATCCCATCTTCAGCTGATAATAGCAAGGAGATTTTTATCACATGTATAAAACAAAGGTAAAAAAGAAAAGGCTCATCCTCTAAAAAAGAGAGGTGAAAAAAACCCACTCTTCAGTCTTGAGTGATGCTATAGAAATGTAGGACTGGGTTCTCATTCTGTGAATTATAGTCTTTTCCCCTGTTAACATATTCCTTTCACCTTTCTGTTTTTCACTAGGTTGGGTTTTTTTGTTTCTGTTCTGAGTATTGACAGGAGGAAATGTTGAAGAGATAAGTATTAATATACTTAATGAACATTTGTTGTAAACTTAAAGTCTTGAAGTTTAAACATGTAATTTTCTATTTAAATATATAATTAAAGTAGCCTTGTTTTCCCAGTTCTCAATCTTAGTGGGTGAATCTGCTGCTATTTAATGGTTTTCACCAAATCAAATAACTAGATAAAAGTATGAAAAAATAATGGCCAGTCAGTGAGAATGAATAGGGTGGTTACCCATGTATGTGGCGATACATATACATATACCTGAAAAGGAAATTCACCATACAGTGGAGGTGATGCATATAGAGATATCCCTTTTTTTTTCTCTGAATTTCAGACTGCTCTGTACATGTGAGATTTTGAGAGCTCTGCCATCTTAACAGGCACCTGTACTGCTAACTTCTGCAATCTCATTGTAAGTCTTACCATGCTTTCTTTAACATCTTGAATCTAAGTTTTCTTTGTAAAGTTCTCTTTGTAAATAAAAAACTGGAAAACATACAGCTTGATCCAAGTGAGGCTCAGAAAACAAAGCTCTGAAGATAAATAACATCAAATTTAACATCGAAAAACCTGATGACTTTTAAAGAACTCTCCTGATTTTTGGAGTCTGACATGCTTTTAGATACAGTTCATCATACTGATTGTAACTGATGGGTATAGCAGAATATAAGATATTAGCCCAGGCTTATAGGTCATTAATGAATTACACAAAAAGGTTCAAAAAAGCAGAAAGGCAGGTTGGCAAAGAGGGAAAAGGCAGGACAAAAATACATTTGTCTAACCAGCCCCATATTCCTACCAAAGGTACGATCTTATAAAATAAAGTTTGCTTATAGGTACTTAGCTATGGAGGTAAGTGCATTAATTCTGTTAATAATGTTTTCAGGGAATTTTATTCTGAAGGAAGGCAATTGGTAGAGCTTTTAATGTCCTTGTGAGCTGTGCTGGCTTGTCATTTTTGGGGAAGAGGCTACTCTGTAGCCTCCCTCCCCTTCTCCACCTGGTTCACGGCAACGTTATTCATAGTGAGTGATTCTATGAGGAATACAGATGCCATAGAAATGAAGACACAGGTTATTAACACAGGTTAATACCCACCAGGTCATGACAGAGTTACTTGGCAGAACAGAAGCTTCACGTTTGGAATACATTTAGCCACTAGATAAATAAGAGCTTTTATTATGCAGAACAGATTGTCCTTTAAACTTTTCAAATACAAACACAGAGTGAAGAAAGTTTGGAAAGTTAAAAAAAAAAAAAAAAAGGCCAAGAAGTATTTTTAATCTGTGTTAATAAATAAAATACACTGTGTTTTATTAGATTGAACAACAACAAAAGAACATTTAAATAAATCACAGAAGAGTTGTGTGTCTCTGTGAATCATTACTCAGTTGCAGGAAAAAAAAAAAGGTATGAAGACTTAAAAGTATATTTACATGAGCACTGGATGACAATTTTTAGTCTTTGCAACAAGTTTGGGGGTTTATTTTCTTTAGAGATCTTGGCTATGTAGAGCCAGAAATGAATTATTGCTTTTCCATAACAGTAGGGGAAAAAAAAAAAAAAGGGTCCTGGCAGGGCTTGCTCTTGGGCTGCATAAAGCAAGGGCTGGCATTTGAGAGCTGAGGGGGGTGTGCCAAGGGGAGTGTGAGGGGGAGTGGCAGGAGCCCTGCAATCACCTTCTGTTTTCCAGGGAACCAGGTTGAGGTAACCACCAAGTACCTCCAGCAACCTATGGCAAGTCTCAGCCGTTGAGCAACCGAGGCCAGGCCGTGTCAATGAAACTTCTGAAAGGAGAAGGCGCCAAGAAACGTGAGCCCACCCTCACCCGCAAAGGAAATGTACTTTTTGTTGCAGGTATTGATAGGTTGCTTACACATTAACCACCGCCTCCTGTACACAGATGCTGGTCACAGCCTCAGCGTACTCGCTTCTGCGGCCTGAATTTTGCCTATGTACTTAAGGTCTGATTAGCCATAATGAATCACATGAGCTGCCTCAGTAAGATATATTAGGCAACTTGATGAAGCCGAACCAGTCAACATGAGTTTTGGCACATTTAAAGAATGAACTGTGCCTTATGGGATTGTGAGGCTTGGCTTCTTTTCATCTCTTCTGCTTTTCCACATGAGCTGTGCGTCAAACTGACACCTTAATTTGTCTGAAAGAGGTGGAGGACGTAATCTCTTCAATTAGGATGAGGATTTTGAGTCTTTTTAAGACATGGAATAGGTGCACATTTTGCAGTCTGATCTGTGTAGAGGGGCTTGTTGAGTTCAGAAACTGTATGCATCGTTTATGCATATGTGCTTTATTATGCCTTACTTGATGGAGTTCTACACTAAAGCACATGGAGGTTTATCTGGTACGGGGAGAAGCAAGAAGAGAACAATTACCTGTTCCAGCAGAGGTGAACTGCTAAGGCTTAAACTGGAATTTCTTTTGAAATACAGCACTGCAAAAGTGATGCTGTGGGGTACCATTATCGTTAGCAGTTCTGCAGGCTCAGAAGAGCTTCTGAACCATAAACTTTTCCTCTTTCCCAGCATCAGCAGAGCCCATGGACCGTCTGACCAAGTGTCCTCAGACACCTAGCTGTCTTGAAGAGTCCAAACTTTCAGTTTAGAGGGAGAGAAAGGATCTTGCCTGTGATTTATGAAGAAAGCTCATATAACCAGATGCAGATACCATCTCACTGAGCTTCTGGGATTCCTGAAAAAAAAGTTGGCACTTGAGAATGAACCCCTATGTAAAGATACTCAGGTTATCTTTTAACAAACAAGTCTGTGATTCTGGATTCTGATAACTATTCATAGAGGTTTGTGTCACTGCTGTAGATTTTTCCTGACATGCAGACTTGGATCTCTTAAGAGTTTGGTCAGGTGCTTCTGCACTACATGCCACTTGTGTAGGGTAGACACATAGTGAGAAACATGAGTTTCAGTCAGATGGTCAGTTTTAATGCCAAAGGCAATTCTACATCAAGGGCATTGGTTTTAATTAATTAATAGTCTATTACTTTGACTTTCACCAGACATCCTAGTTCTAGTTCTGCAGAGTTTTAGGCTGTATCCTAGAGCTCCTACCTACCAGATCCTCCAGCTTTCCAAAGTCAGCTCCTGTGATTCAGCATGTCTCTGTCACTCAGAGAACCGACCAAAATTTTTACAAAATCACTTTTCGGAGTAAAGCAATACTTTTAATCAGCTTTCCCAGGAAGATTCCACTGACCTTTGGGTTGCTGTGTAGTCCCCCACACAGCTATTCTTCCCCTTCTCTGTGGCCAAAGATGTGAGAGAAGAACTTCCCACAGGAAAAGGGTGGGAGAGAGCAGCCAGATGTGGAAGACTTAAACAGCCCTTCTGCCCTTGGAAGAGGAGGAGTATAAATATATACTGACACATTTTTAAGTTCAGCTCTGCCTAGCGTGGTGGGAAGAAAGTTGAATCATTCAGTCCCGGTTATACCACTGGGGAAACCATAATGTCAGCACACTCTGCTCCATCTCCTCACAGCAGCAGCATTCATTAATTACTGACCTATTCCCTGAGGAAAATAATGTTTACAACTGGGGCTTGTAATTGACTCCAGAGATGCCACAGATTCTATGACGAGGTACATTGTGCATGTCTTTACTCATCTGTGTTTGCATGTGTAGACTTTATATCTAGGTATACATTATGCATATATGTACTCTGAAGCTGATGAAAAGAACAACATGTTTGCAGCTACTTTTTGATGAGACAAAGCTAAATTTTTAGGCATTAAGGAAGAAGGCAACATGTTTTGGATATTGCACGTAATTTCTCTTCATATTTTGTAACGTTTGCTCTTTTGAAGTTATTTCATCAAAGAAAAATACCACCTGGATAACTCCCTACAACTGCCACTGGGTTTGGCTTTTGATCTTTTTGTTCACTTCCTCTTCTCAGCGATGTATGAGCAGGCACCAACAAGATGGTTGAATTGCTTCACTCCTGTGGTTACTACTCCTCCGTGAGAAGTGACACGATCATTGAAAATGTGCGCTGCAAAATTATTTGAAGCCATCAGAGGAAAGCTGGTAGTAAATCTGGGGTATTATTCATGTGATGGATTTGTATGCACCACCTTTCTTCACGCTGCTATTAATTTTCTTGAATAACAAGTATGATTCATACACTATTATTCTTTTCTTCTTTTGATACCTAAAATGTGGTGAGCTTAACTGAGCCACAAGTGATGGAAGAATTTCTTTTTCTCACGGCATCGATGCTTGTACTTTGTCCCCTTTAACCACCCACATGTAACTTGTCCTTCAGGATGATGGGAACTAATGCCATTCTATACACTGAGAGAAATCTGTCTTTAATCAATATTTACTAAATTCATTAATCAACATGAGAGAACAGTGAGAAACTGGAAGAGCTGTATCTTCTCCAAGGTTTAAATCTGGTAACTCTGGTGAACTCCTAAGTTTCTACTGGCCTCTGAAACAAGTGCAAGACCTGAGACTCTAGTGAGAACTTGGTGTGCTTGTTTTAACCAAATAAGCTTACTTGAGTAAAATGTTTACTGGATGCAAACTGTGATTGGGAGCAGAAGAAGCTCATTTGAGTTCAGAGTTCCAGGCACTGAAAAGGTAGAGGACGTGATTCTGGTAATGTTGCAAGATTTGTTTTGTCACTTATGTTGTACTAATGTTAAAGGTAACATGTCCAGTGATTCGAATAGCAGAGGGAAAGGCTTAATTTGGAACATTTCCTATCTAGAGTAGTACAAAACAGATGCACATTCTTTAACGATGCGTTTTCACATTTGTAAGGACCTTGGTAGAACTCAAGGGGAAGAACGTGTCCCTCAGAGCTGCTTCACGACTGTAGCCACTTATGCAGGAGAAATAAACACTCTGTAAGGGAGAAAGCATTGAATTTCGGCTTCAAATGCAAATATGGAAGAGACTCCTCAGCATTGCAGTCACAAAAGCTGAGATTATTAACTTTCTCCTGATTTCTAATCTTCCAAATTAAGTTTGCTTGGTTTAGTACATAAATTAGTTGTAATATTTTACATGCATCTTCTTGCATATAGTAATCAAATCACTGTTTTAGCCCCTTTAATTGCTTAGTGGAGTATACTTGTACAGAAATGCAAAAATCTATGTATATTTGCATTATACATTTGTGTATATCTAAGTTTGCATTATAATTTCTTACTCTTTGGCTGATCTTTACATTCGTTAAAATGCTGATGGACAAGACACCATAGAGCAAGCATACTACATATATGGAAACCGCAAAGAGAAATCTACACAGAGATCACAGAGAGCTGCCAGCTGTCACAGGAAGATTGCCTTCATCAAATGCTTCCATGTGATGTAAATACTCCCAAAAGAGAGGTTTTATCCTGGCAAATCGAAGGCTGACGGGAGATAGGATTGCAGCATGTATTTCAAAGGGTAAAGTTTCGGGAAGAGAGAGGAACTGTTTAGATTGGCAAAAGATGTTGGCACAAGAAGCCCATGAATACATTTTGGCTGGGACATATGAGTCAGTATCTAATTCTTCGTGTGTGTGTATGTAGGATGTAGAGGGGGGAAATAAGTAACTGGTCTTAAAATGGAAATGGCGCTAGCTGAATTGATGAAGAAAATCATATAATGGAGTAGTTCACAATAGCTGGGGACTAAGCATGATGATCCAGAAGGTCCCCTTCAGTCCTTTGTCTTTCTGAAAGGGTGGATATATTTTTAATTTACTAAAGTAGTTCTGGAGAGCACTGTCTATGTTTGTAACATTGCCTGGGAAACATTAGGCCTGATCACAAGGATTTAGAGACAATTCGTATTTTTATTTTTTATGTATGCTTTTTATAAGAATGAGCGCACATGGATTGGATTTATTTCCCAATAGAAATAGTGCAAGAAAAAGGGATTGTGTTAGTACTACCCAGAGAAGCAAGGCGTCCAAGACAGAAAAGAACTAAACTAGTTATAACAACACTATAACACTATTTGGATTAGCAGCTCAGCTCTAAATGCTATATAAGACATAGAATTTATCACCCTTGCAAGTGACTGTTGGACACTGGCTGTACTGGTCTAAGTGCAATTCTTTGCAGTGTAATTTGATTCATCACTGCTCGCTGTCAGATCTAATACACAGCATGACCTGTTAATCCTGGTGTTGAAGGCCTTCCAGTCCTCCCAAGCTTTGTGGTGTCCAGTTTGCTTAAAAATAGCAGATTTCTAGAGTGAAAGCTAATGGCAACGGCTGAGGTGTAGTTTGTAGTCAGACAGCTATTGTGGTACCACTAGTAAATATCTGCAGATGTACAGGTCAGAAAAGGTACAACCCTCTCCCTATAACTTCTGACTTCTCATCTCCCTAGGAAATACTGAATGTATGCAATTTTCATAAAACTGAGAAACTGCGTTCAACATGGATGCTTCAGGCTACATGATACAACACAACAGCTCACCGCAACCAGATTCATATAAGCAGCTTTTTGGTCACTGGAGCACAAAAGCTCTGAGTTATCCCTCTGGAAGAGTATTTCAGAACTGCACTGCTCTGATGGTTGGAGATATTCCTGTTTCAACATCAGGTGAATCCACAATTTATACTTTTTTAGTTTTGGTTGGGGTTTTTTTTGTTGGTGTTTTTTTTTGAGTATGTTTTTTTTTGTTGGGTTTTTTTTTTTTTTGGAGTACCAGTCCTATTGTAGTTTGAATAACTACAAGAATAGTATTGAATAATTTGGAATCTGGGAATGTCAATGGGACTCAGATGCAGAAACATGGTGAGTATCCAGACAAATGCTCTCAGGGTTGTGTAAAGTTTAAGGTTTATGGAAATTGCCACAAATGTGCCTGTTTTGTAGGAGAGCAGCATTGACAACCATGTATTAAAAAGCTATAAACTGGGATTTCTTCATGGTCATCTCAGAGCACAAAGAATAATTCAGATTTGGGTTGTACATTTAGAACCTTGGCCGTCCAGTGTGATGCTTCTGTATTCCTGCTGTCATTCCAGAGTGACAGGATTTCAGGAGGTTCAGTGGTAGAGGAGAGGTTTTTGTGGCTATGTTTCTTCTAGTAACTTCTTGCCTGATGGCTAGATTTTGAACTCTCTCATGTTCAGGAGTGTACTGAACTACTTCTTGCCTGATGGCTAGATTTTGAACTCATGTTCAGGAGTGTACTGAACAGGTAAATTCTGAACACTTGCCCTTAGTGACAGTCAACAACCTGTCCCATACCAAACTGTCAATAACTTATAATACTGAAATGCATAAATCTGAATTTCACTGTCAGTGAAAAGGAGGCATTATGTCAGCACCAAAAATATTTGCATCCAAGAATTTGGCAAAATTTCGTTGCCAAGTGCCAGCCCACCCCACTAGATCAGCGCTTTCTTGTCTTGTGACACCTGGGCAGCAGCCAACTCTCTGGGTGTAAATTTGCAGTAAGCCTTTAAATTCACAGTAGATATGAATTTAGCCACACACATTAGTGTGGCTTTTCCTACTTCAAAAACGTTTATAACACCTGAATTTCACTGTCAGTGAAAAGGAGGCATTATGTCAGCACCAAAAATATTTGCATCCAAGAATTTGGCAAAATTTCGTTGCCAAGTGCCAGCCCACCCCACTAGATCAGCGCTTTCTTGTCTTGTGACACCTGGGCAGCAGCCAACTCTCTGGGTGTAAATTTGCAGTAAGCCTTTAAATTCACAGTAGATATGAATTTAGCCACACACAGTAGTGTGGCTTTTCCTACTTTGAAAACGTTTACAACATCCCTTGTGTGCAGACTCTCTGGTCTGTAGCAGAAGTTGTGCTGGCATTGCAGCTTGTTATTCAGGTGAGGCTCTCACTTCCTCTACCCAGCGGCCCAAATTATCTTTCAGAGGTCTACCCTTTCTCCTCTCTCACACACACCACCACCCCCCCTCCATAAATCCCTTCTCCTCTCTCACACACACCACCACCCCCCTCCATAAATCCCCTCACAGGACTACAAAAATGATTAGGGGCCTGGAGCATCTCTCTTGTGAGGAAAGACCAAGGGACTTGGGTCCTTTTACTCTGGAGAAGCCTGAGGGGGGATCTAATCAATGCTTATAAATACTTAAAGGGTGGGTGTCAAGGGGATGGGGCCAGTCTTTTTTTAGTGGTGCCCAGTGACAGGACAAGAGGAAATGGGTGCAAACTTGAACATAAGAAGTTCCATCTAAATGTGAGGAGGAACTGCTTTACTTTGAGGGTGCCAGAGCCCTGGAACAGGCTGCCCAGGGAGGTGGTGGAGTCTCCGTCTCTGGAGACATTCAAAACCCACCCGGACACGTTCCTGTGCAACCTGCTCTAGGAAGACCTGCTATTGCAGGGGATTGGACTAGATGATCTCCAGAGGTCCTTTCCAACCCCATATCATTCTGCGATTCTGTGATTACCACATTCACTGCCTTGAGACATTAGTGAGGAAAACTGAAAATCAAACCAGGTGAAGTTCCTGCCCATTACACTTTTTATAGCTCTCCAGATTTGTGGGAAAAATCTACCACCAGAGTACATAGAAATTTGCCAAAAAATCAAGAATACTAAAAAAAATAGAATAGAGTAAGAAAGCCTACAAAAATTTAAGACTTTGTGTATTGCTAGGCACACTTCCAACACATCAGTCTATTCGGCGTGGACTTTCCCATGCCCGGTATAGAAGCCAGAAGTGTTGCAGCACTTTAATAGTTAGCTTCTACAAGCTGTGTCAGCCTTCTTGTCCACAGGGACTGGTGCTCACAGATGGGGGTGGGGGTGGATCTGGCAGCGCAATGTGGGAGCCAGCTCCTCTCAGAGAAATCTGGAAGTGGTGAAGGTCATCCAAAAGTGGCTCAGACTGTCACTGCCACTCCAGTTTGCAAGAGCAGCTTCCCGCTGAATTTGATGCCGAGTCTTGCCTGGCTTGTTATCGGAGGACTTTCATAGGAGTGCCATTTAACAATGTCACCAGAGGTGGACAGCATGTGGGACATCCACACTGCAGAACTCTGGGTTTCTAGCTTAGCTTAGTCTTCCTCTCTCGGCTCCTCCAGAGCATCACTCGGAGCATCAGTGTAATTGAGATGCACTGAATGGATCCTCCAGCCTGCACTGAGTACTCAAGCAGCTTTCCAACTCACCCCCTTAAGTCCTGGACCTAAAGTGGGGTGCTGTGGAGTGTGGCATGGAATGATTCGCTGCAAGTTAAAAATTAATGAAAATAAATTCCATTTCTCCTTTATTTTCTTCTTCCTGCAAGTTAAAAATTAATGAAAATAAATTCAATTTCTCCTTTATTTTCTTCTTCTTTTCTTTTTTTTTTTTTGGAAAGGAAAGGGTGTTGGAGTGGCAGTAGAAGCAAAAGAGTTAAGACTGCTCCCCGCGCCCCTCCATCTCCCACATCACGTTGTAAGGATACAAAGAAGAGTTCATTGTTGTTCTGCAAAGACTGAAGAATGAGGTTCCATCACTGAGCACTCGCTGTAAGAGGTATTAGGTAAAACCTACTAGTGACAAAGTACTGTTGGCAAATATTGTATGTGTTAATACTGAAGCTACCAACTCAGAAATTTTCATTTATGGAATAGATGTACTAATCGCAAACTTATTCAAGAAAGAAAAAGTGCCTCTTATTCAGGATTCAGCCTTGTAAGGTGCTGCACACCCCCTGGAAATTGCTAACCCACTTTAAACCTCCCGTTTAAAGCCCCTTGAGTCTGCCTAAGTATTGCAGAATTAGATTCTTAATCAAGAAACAGTATCTTCCATTAATGGGTAAAGAGTAGTTTAGGGTGAATGAGGGTGTGGGATTGTTCAGGGAAGGGAAGACTTGCAGCTGCCTTATACAATGTATCATCCAGCAACAATTACAGAAACATGTTTTCTATTCTTAGCACTACTTAACATATGTCTTTTTTAAAAAAAAAAAAATCCAGCTTGGAAGAGACTTTGGTGTATGCCCTCCCAACAATACACTGATACATTTGTTATGACTCCTTCTGCTGAACAGGAGCCTTCATCCTCTTCTCATTCGCACCCTCAAAATAAGGCTAATCTTAGCAGGACATTTTTTAAAAGAGGTCTGAGACTAGCTGCTATTAAGTTCTATGTCAGAGGTTATATTCAAGAGAGGAAAGGCTGGCAGAAAACATCTGAAAAATAGCTATTTTTTACCAGCTTTATCTACTTAAAAACTGGAAATGTCTCAAGTTGTACAGATCAGAAAGATCACACAGAGGAAAAGCAGCTACTTGACACACCATTGCCAGTAAGAACAAGCATGTGAAAACCCCTGTGCCTTAATAAATACAAATTTAAAAAAAAAAACATCAAACACCTCATAGCATTTGGAGTACTAGCATTTTACAGAATGGGAAAGCAAAATATAGCTTTGTTATTCTTTTGATACGCTACCAGGTTATTCTGACTACTGCATTCTCCATCCTTTCAGGGATATGACAGCTGTAAATTCCCAGGGAAAAAAATCGTAATGTGTACCAGGCTCCAACAATTTAGCATTGAAATCTGTCAAAAAAAAAAGGAAGTAGAAATTTGGGTTTAATTCAGCTTTGTAAAATCAGCTCCTTGGGTGGAATCCTGGATCTGTTCAGCTCAGTTTTATAGGGGCAGGACACGCTTTCCATTGTCTTTATAGTATTTAAAACACCTGTGCCAAGATGTACAGTTATCAAGGTGATGTAAAGCCTCAGTATGTTTGTGAGGAGACAACTATGGATGAAATAATGAGAAACACTCTCTGATAGAGCCTCCCTGGTGCAGAAAATCTGTATGTCTCCTTGCTCACTTTTCCTCAAACCTGGTGAACAAGAAGGTTTGGTAGGTTGGTTTTCCACAGTAATTTTTGGAGCAGGACTTGGTCTCGGGCAGCATGATTTACATATATGTATGTGGACATTTTATTGCATGCTTCTTTAGCGTGCCTTTTTGTGAAGACTTCTACTGCTTTTGGCTTTTCTGCCATGATAGCAGTGAGTCTTATTAATTTTTGCAACTTTACTCCACTATTCATTTGGTGAAGAGAGAGCTATCACACTTTTCCAGTGCAGAGGGTTACTGGCTCAGAAATCACTTAATCCTGTAATTTGTTTCTAGTTAATAATACAAAAGCCGTTAAGGAAAAGAAGAATCTGACTGCACAACTTCTGAGTACCCGTTAAGTTGTCCAGATGACAGACAGGATTCCTAAGCCCTTCAATATATATCAACAAAGAGCATAAAACAGAGAAGAATTTGGCACCCACAAGTGGACTTCTCAAAGGTCTGAAAAAATGCAACCTTCTACTCGGTAATTTATTTGTAATTTACTTTCTTATGTGTTTCTCATAGTGATGTGTTGGATCATATGGCAAATATAATTGATTGATTAATTATGAATGTAACAAATGCTGGAAAAATGAGTTTATGATAGAAGTCAGCATAGATTGTGAATATTTTATTTTATAGAAATGATGGGGCATTGAGTTTATTATGAGTATTTATTATTATTTATGAGTAGTTATTGCCATATCAAAATCTAACCAAGGTCACTATTGCAAGAGAGAACCACACGTGATTTAACAACTGGAAAATTACACAAGGTTCTAAATTACACAGACCTTGGATTTCTACTCTACTAAATCCACATCACATATTTCTATTTAAATAAGCCCTCAAGGGCTTTGTTTGACATTGTTTTTTAACTGGGAAACACTACTGTAATATATTTGCCAATATCAGTTATGGAAACAGATTCAGACAATAGAAATGAAGACTCTGTGTAGTTTTGTTTAGGCACCTGCTGATCGTATCTTCCACGTACTTTTTCTTATTAGTTACTAAAACTTATGTTTTGATGGTCACGTTAAAACGGTCACAAAAAAGTCACAATGACATATTATCTTCCACAGTAAAAATATACTTGAATGTTAATAAGTGACAACCTGACAAAACCATGATGTCTTCCCAAAAAGTCCATTTCTGCACTGTTTAATAAACTCAGTTAAGTCTCAGGCAAATCAGTGGAGGGCCTCCTTATCTTTCTAAATTTAACAAATTTTTTACTGTCATGCTAAAAAAGTTCACTTCTGAAGAGGGACCTTTGGGATCTTTCAAGTTTCACTTCAAATAAATGTCTAACCATAGGATATCTGGACCTTTTATTCTAAAAATATGTTTTCTGAGGTTTGTGGCTCTTATAAATTCCATGTATCAGGATTATATCTTATTGTCTTTGTGCTTCTTTGCATAATTCATTTTCAAGTTTCACTTCAAATAAATGTCTAACCATAGGATATCTGGACCTTTTATTCTAAAAATATGTTTTCTGAGGTTTGTGGCTCTTATAAATTCCACGTACCAGGATTATATCTTATTGTCTCTGTGCTTCTCTTGCATAATTCACCTTTATTTTGTCCATTTCTGCTTTACACTGAGAAGAGAAACAAAACCCACCCAACCAAAATAACTACTTTTCCACAAATACAGAATTAAGGATGAAAATTTAAAAAGTTGCCAGAATATGAAAGAAATTAATTAGCTCCTTTGCTTTGGGAAATATACCAGTAAAGGGCTTGTCCAACAAAAAGTAGATAACTTGCCAAGAAAAGAGAACACCAAAAGCCAAAACATCTGAAAGACAAAGTTATCTTGAATTCCAGTATTTTCTTACATGATTCTGCAAACACTTGCTGAACTTTCTGTCTTGCAAAATACACAGTAAGATTAAGACTTCAAATAATTCAATTAAATATAAATATTTTCTAAGACCATGGAGATTGCAGTGCGGAAGCTCTACTTGTACACTTGGAGATTTAGAGAAAATGTTCTCTGAAATTTATTTTCCATGGGACAATACGTAATGAACACTGCAGACAGACATTTTTTTAAGTTCAACGTATGAGAAACAAAGCAGGGAATATATTCCTGAACACCAGTCTACAAAATTACTTCTACCTTTTCAATTTGGCAATTTCTTTCGCTCTTCTTCCTCCCTCTCTCCCCACCCATCAGGTGTGGTCAGAGACAGTGGAGCTAGATCCACCTCTCAGAATCAATTTTTTTTAAGTTCAACGTATGAGAAACAAGGTAGGGAATATGTTCCTGAATAACCAGTCTACAAAATTACTTCTACCTTTTCAATTTGGCAATTTCTTTCGCTCTTCTTCCTCCCTCTCTCCCCACCCATCAGGTGTGGTCAGAGACAGTGGAGCTAGATCCACCTCTCAGAATCACCTAGGGGAGACCTTATCACCATGTTCCAGCATTTCAAGGGTGGCTACAAAGAAGATGGAGACTCCCTTTTTACAAGGGGTCACGTGGAAAAGACGAGGGGTGATGGGTACAAGTTACTCCTGGAGAGATTCTGATTGGACACAAGAGGAAAATTTTTCACAATGAGAACAACCAGCCATTGGAATAATCTCCTCGGGGAAGTGGTGGATTCCCCAACATTGGATAATTTTAAGATCCAGCTGGGCCATCTTGTCTTGAGTCCAAAGTTGGGTCACTCAAAGGTTGTCAGTGTCCTTCTATTATTGACAGACCAGCAGAAAAAAAAAGCTTCTAGCAGCTTCATGACTGCTGTTCAGTTGCTGGTTGGCATGGCAGGGATGGAATCATCCAGACAGCACCGTGTATAGATTTACAGAAGTGAGGACCTCAAATGAAAGGAGCGGGCCCTAGGGAAGCAGACCATCTTCCTTAGGGAAATGGTCCATCTCTGCCACTGATGGCATGAAAATTTAAGTGTGGTAACTCATGGCAAAGATTCACAAAGAAGCCAAAGAGAAGGAGACAAGGCAAGAGATCAAGGCCATTGTGGAGGAGACACATGAGTTTGTTGACCCTGCAGGTTAAGGCACATCAGGTTCAGTTTCCTAATCTGTCTCATGTTGGCCTTCCTCTTGGGGACAACCACCAGATTCTTCAGGCCCTTGAGAGTCTAGAGACAGCGTTGCTACAAGCTCCTAACCCCACACCAGCTGGGGAGGAGGCAATGCCAGAGCACGCACTCCGCAGCCCAAACAGAGTGAAGAACAGCTGTTTGGAAGCCACATAGGACGTAACACTTAGTTAAATCCTTTCAAGAAGAAAGTTTCTGTTTTCCTCTTTCTGCTCATTGGACACATAGGCCTTTGTTTATTTTACTTGGCTGGTTTGGTTCCATCTTTCTTTAATTCTGCTGACTACACTAGTATTTAATATGATATTACATTCCTGACAGTGCTTGCTGGCCATGTTGGCCAAGGTATTGCAGTTGCAAGGACCAAACATCGTAAAGTTTTATTTTGTGACTAAGTTCTGCAGTACCATCTTATACTGTGGAGGGGGTAAGGACATTCACTCTGCTTAGCCTGCTCCTGCTCTGAGATTCAGCTGTGGGCAGCCCCTTGGGAAGGGAGGTCTGAAACCAATAAGCAGCAATAGATAAAGTGCAGCAGACAGGTATAATTTTGGACTGTCAGCATCTATTTTATTCTTCAGAGTCCTCCAGCATAAAGTGCTGGAATAAATGCTGCCTTTTGGCTGTAGAGGCAATTGGCCATGAGCTTGTGGGCTCTCTGGAGACCCAGCTGTAGCAGGGAGACCTATGCTGCATCTAGCAGCTGCCTCATTGGATGCTGATGTACCCCAGAGGGAAGAGGGTGCCAGTTTCTTTGTCTCTGAAAAATTAAAAATTTCAGAAGACTTGCCACCACAAGCCTATAAATGCGTTGGCCAGATGGGGACAACGTGGGTGAGAATGTAAATATAGTGATTTTCCCAACATGAATTTTGACAGTGACTGAGAGTTGCTGTGTTCTTGGGGATGCTGCCAGTGCTGACCAAATGGTAGTAGGAGGTGCCCATGATGATCCCACCAACAATGACCACACTGTGGTGGAAACTGGCTGGCCAGCAACAAGCATGAACTGTAGTAGTTGCAGTCACAAGTCGTGAAGGTCTACAAACTGATGTTCAGCCTCCTCCATGGAGATAAATGATGAGAAGGGAGTATATTGATGCTGAAGGGAAGGCAATAACTAGAAATAGAGGCTTTCAGATGTTAACCTCCTTATCTGCAAGTTCTGCCCCTCCCAGTAGTCAACTTGGGCTACAGCAATACAGTCCCATTCCTAGATTTATAGAGGCAAAATCTTTTCTGACTCTGAGGAGACCACAGTGGACTCCAACCAAAGCCCAGACCAGGACCCAACATTCTGCTCTTTAAGGAGTATTTCCTCAGCAGATTCTTCCAGCTGCACTAGCAGCAATTTCTGCATGATGATCAGATCTGGATATGTGTTGGGGACCCCTTTGGCATGGTCAAACAGCATCAGGCCTGTTGCCATCGCTTGCCCCAGTGAGCAGGAGCATCTCTGAGGCAGGGGGAAGGTCCAGGAAGGACCAGACCCTGGCATATTGCTCTTATGTATAATATATGTATAATGTGGCATTGTATAATGGCAAGCATGGCCACAGAAAGACCTGCCCTGTGTGGGCACTGAGACCATGGAATGGCTATTGAGCCAGCAGGCTGTGAGGGGTTCTCCTGAGACTTGTACAGACATAGATAAGCATTAGAGATGTAAACTGGCGAGTGACAACTAGCTCAGTTTGGTGGTTCAGGTTGTGGCATGCAGCAAAAATATACAGGGTAGACATATGCTTTATGTGTTGACTATAATCATTAAGTTAGTTAACCTTTAACCTCAGGGTGGACAGTTATGTACAACCGTACCTGTAGCTATCTACAGTTAATGGTACATCTCATCTCACACACATGTTTTTCTAGAGATTGCATCCTTTCCGCTCAGATGAGGACCTCTCAGCCATGATAATTCCTGCACCCTGACTGTGACCAGAGGGCAAAAGTATGTTGGAACAATACTCTGGACATTCCACTCTGGGAACAGATTACGTCAAACACTGTCTTCTTGTGCATAGCCAATGAAAATAATTGTCAGAGAGATCAAGAACATAAATCTAATACTACACAGGGTGAGAAACTTTCAGGAGTTAAAGACATTTCCTAAGCCTCAGAGCTTTCAGTCTAGGAATGTGAGAAGGAGTTCAAACTTTCTTCAGAACCCACCCCAAAATTTAATTTTTTCCCCAAACCCAAAAAGCTGTAATGGAACCTGAAAAATACTAACCAGGCAAAAGTGAAACAAAGTGAATCCAAGTATAAAACTGGACAAATTTTGGAAAAGCACATGTGAATTCAATGATAGCACCCTTTCAGTCTGAACAACGAGGTTTCTATGACCCTTGCTTAATCAGCTGTTTCTCAAAAACTAAATTGCTTGTCAGTAGCTGAAAGATTATCACGTAATCTGAGCCTCCTTTTTACAGCAGGTTAGTAAGCGAGGTTTCACTGAGAACTTTCACAGTGTCAGCTTATCTCCTTAATGCTATGGTAGATAAGGGGCCAAGGTGATCCTTGAAATTCAGAAGGATTTCAAGAGGCACAAGTCAGCCAAAACTGATTCTGGCCACTTAATGTGATGGCTGCTTGTCAGTAAGATGGTAGGAATCACATCAGCTTCAGCTGTTCTGTGTAGACATTCAAAGATTTGCGTTTTGCTTTAGCACTTTATTTATTTATTTATTTATTAAAAAAAACAAAAACAAACTAATCTTAAGATTTCTGTTTAAAGTGCAGAGAGAAACAAATTATTTGTCTAAAAAATATGTGTTCATATGGTGTGGATTTGGGATATGAAGCAGCATTTCAGTGAAGTTCTTATTATGTATTTTTGGGAAACAAATGCCATTTTTAAATTTTCCTACATACAGCATTGGAGCTTCTGTAAAATGTGAAAGTAATGGAAAATAATTTTCTGCCATCACAAACTTGTGCATAAATCTCATCACTGAAAAGGCCACATTCACTTGACTGAATTATAATCATCATAGGTCAATGGGAAGTTTCAAGATAAACTAACTCTTCAGTATTTTAAACATAGCTTTAGCTAATTCTTATACAAAGACCATGGGATACATTTCCTCTGTCATCCACTTTTTCTTTCTTCTCTGTTCTTTTTCCCCTAAACCCAAATATACCGTGTCCATTCCTTTTTCTTCATGTTGGGAAAAATGCTCTAGGCAGACCATTAATACAGTCCCATAAGTTAAGAACATTTTCTTTGTGAAAATGTTGGAAGCTGCCTTGCTATCATGATTTTATTTTTCATTGAACAATACTGCTTCAGACTACACACAGCTGTGGTCTGCTTTGAACTCAGTAGTCTCATTTTCCTCTCCTAACTTGCTGCTGAGCCTGTGACTGAACATTTCAATGGAAAGGGTCTGAAAAGATAAAACTGCATTTTTAAATTTTTTTTAAAATGTTTTTAATATCAGTTAAGGGAATATTTCCTGCCTAAGACTCTGGATGACAGAGTATCACACGTGATACAGTTTGGAGAATCTTTACATGACTTCTCTAGGAGCTGGGACAGCTTCTTAACACCTCTTCTCAAAGAGAATTCAATTACTCACTGTCACTCATGGCTGATACCTGATTCTGGATTAAAGTCACTTGCAAAATATCCAATTCCCATTTTTAAGCAGAAGAAACATTTTTTTCTGCTAGATTTTAATGGAAAATAAGTTCTTTAACAACTAGTAAATCGGTTTTTCTTCTAAGTTTCTGTGCATAGCTGGAGATTGAATTTAGGAGCAGACCTGTTTGGATATATTCAAGGATAGCTAATACAGGGGGGAGGTGGAGCCTCTCTTACAGGTTCCCAGTTCCTGCTATTGTCATCCATTACAGCAATGTCCTGCTGAGAGGGCAAGATGAAGCAATTGCTTTGTATTGAGCTAACTATCTATATAATTGGCAAAAGTGTGTAGTAGAAATATCTGTATATATATATATAGATTTTCAGAATGAGGTAAATCTCTAAGCAGTATTTACGCTACTTCAAGAGGTTTAGGAGCTTTTAATCATCTTGTGGAAGAGTCTGTTTCCCTACTGGCTATATTGAGAAGCACATTTTCCTCCTACAATCCCTGTTGTAATAACGGACCCCTCCCTTTAACTGCTAAACTTCCCTTTGACTGCTCCATGTAGTATGACACGTGCCAGCTCATGTATATCACAGCTGGCCTCCCAACGCTGTACTCTCCAGCTGGTTGTCCTAATGTGCTGTTATGAAAATTGCAGCATTTTCAGAACAGGTGAATTAACTATTCTAATCGTGTTGAAATCCTGTCATTTAACGTGCAGTTATCACTTTGCCAAAATCTTACCAGTTTCCTCAACTGGGGGAATCCTCCTGTAAGTAACTGGACATTAACCAAGTCATTCTAGAATTCTATCTGGTTTGTTTCTCTACTAGCATTTCAGGCCAGTTGTCATGTGTCTGGCCAGATATCATGTATGATGTAACATAAATTATATATCAAATGTACTAGTTCATCAATCTGCGGAATAGGATCAAAACCATTCCAATTTTGAGAGGTCTGTTGGTTTTTTCCTTTCCTGCATACATTTGCTTTTATAACAACGTGACAATGTTTTGTAACAAGGCAAAATCAGGGATTGCTTGGAGTAATTCTTGAAGGAAGTGTTAAAAGGTCAAACCTAGTAACGGTTAGCTGAGTTAAACAATAAAGTGAAAGCTGCTCCCTGTATCTGTTACCTGGTCACATGCAGCTCCTGGGAGATTAACTGGGGGAGAAGTTTGTGTGTCCGAGTGCACTCGCCACAAGAAACTTGCCTGTTCCCTGAGAAAGTTCAAAAGTTATGAAACAAATATAAACAGACACACTGTGTCCGAATCCATGGTACTAATTGTCCTGGGTGTAAACACCATCGAGACACCTACAAACTGCACGTGTGTGTTCGCACCCTCGGCTGTTTGGCTGCTGTTGGTAGTGGCATTAGGTAACAGGCAAATGGAATTTTTGATGCTGCAGTGTATGAGTGCCTGCCACGTCTGTCCAGTGAGGGAAATTACCCCACCTCACCATCCCCAGCCCAACTCCTCTCGGTTTGTTTTCTCAAAATTTTCACTTACCCCTTTTACCCTTAAACTCACATGGTTCACTGTCACCGCTCTCTTTCAGCTGGCCCCCTTGCCTCCCCTGTGTCACACAAAAATAGAGTCACAGAATGGCTGGGGTTGGAAGGGACCTTAAAGGTCATTTAGTTCCACCCCCTCTTGCCACAGATGGGGACATCTCCCACCAGACCAGGTTGCTCAAAGCCCCATCCAGCCTGGCCTTGAACACCTGCAGGGATGGGGCAGCCACAGCTTCTCTGGGCAACCTCACCACCCTCACAGTCAAGAATTTCTTCCTAATATCTAATCTAAATCTCCCCTCTGTCAGTTTAAAACCATTTCCCCTCATCCTATCACTACAGTTCCTGATAGAGTCCCTCCCTATCTCTCCTGTAGCTCCTTTAGGTACTGGAAAGGGCTATAAGGTCTTCCCCGAGCCTTTCTCTTCTCCAGAAGCCTTTCTCTTTTCCAGGCTGAGCAACCCCAACTCTCTCAGCCTGTCTTCATAGCAGAGGTACTCCAGCCCTCTGAGCATCTTTGTGGCTTCCTCTGAACTTGCTCCAACAGGTCCAATAACTGAAAACTAGACAGTCAAACCGAAGCAAAGGGTGCAGCAAGCTCACTTGGCCTACAAACACCAAAGCCAGATAAACACCGAGACAGAGCATAGGCAGAGGCAGCTGCAGGGCTGGAAGCCAAGGCAAGAAGAAGGAAAAAGAAGCTAGTGCTCTACCTTGCTGCACTGGCAGCAGTTAGTTCAGCTCAGCCACACTGTGAGCCTGTTACAGGTACCTCCAGTAGTGCAGGGCTGGAACATCTCTTCTCTGAGATCTTGGCACCAAAGAAAGCTCAGCTGGAAAGAAGCTGAAACGCTGCAAAGCTATGGTGCCTGCTTAGGACATGTGCTCTTAATGTGCTTTTGTGTTGGGAAGAGGCTTGCTGAAAACCTTCTTCAAAAGACTTCTTGTTTCTTCAGCAACATCCTTGCTTACAAACACCAAAGCCAGATAAACACCGAGACAGAGATAAACACCAAGACATAGGCAGAGGCAGCTGCAGGGCTGGAAGCCAAGGCAAGAAGAAGGAAAAAGAAGCTAGTGCTCTACCTTGCTGCACTGGCAGCAGTTAGTTCAGCTCAGCCACACTGTGAGCCTGTTACAGGTACCTCCAGTAGTGCAGGGCTGGAACATCTCTTCTCTGAGATCTTGGCACCAATGGAAGCTCAACTGGAAAGAAGCTGAAACGCTGCAAAGCTATGGTGCCTGCTTAGGACATGTGCTCTTAATGTGCTTTTGTGTTGGGAAGAGGCTTGCTGAAAACCTTCTTCAAAAGACTTCTTGTTTCTTCAGCAACATCCTTGTACTGTGGGTCTTCCAAGGGTTCTCACGCATTGGGATATTAAGAAAGGTGAGAAGCTGCTCTGGATTAGGTCATGCAGCTCCTCTAATAGACTTTGGAAGGAGTTCTGCCACTCCCACTGATATTAGTGTCCAAAGTTGTCCTTAAATAAAACCCCATGAATGTATAGGCTCTTGGCATTTGTATTTCAAAAGGCTGTGATAGTATCTCCAGTAGCATGTTCCCAAAGCATTAATCTTTGTAATTTGAAAAGTGGCATAAAAATACCTGAAAAAAGGAAACAAGAAATTATAATTTTGTTACCTTATAAAGGGGTTTAAACAGTAGAGCATCACTGTAAAAAAGGTGGAAGAAAAGAATTTTCAAACTACGAAGTAGACGTGCCTAAAATGTGTACTATTATGGTGTGCGGGTATTGTTAAGTCATAATTACCAATTTACAAGTTACATGATTCTTTGGTGCATTACAGGAGTAGATATATAGTTTTCAAGAATTTATTAATATATTGTACTTTATGTTAAAAAAAAGTATTGTTTCCCTTTTTTTCTAGTGTAAGAAGTCTACTTTGCTGTGGATCTTAACTGGATATTTCCATTAGGAGAAGATCGATAAAAACATCAGGTGTAAGAAGTCTACTTTGCTGTGGATCTTACTGGGTATTTCCATTAGGAGAAGATGGATAAAAACATCAAGTGACTTTCAGGTAATCCTGTTTGGTTGGTTTGTTGTTTTCAACAAATAATGCACAAAGGCCTGAGTGATGCATCGCAGGAGAAAGTGTTGCCCATAAACAGCTTCTTGCCAGCACTGAGTCCAGAAGCATTTCCTTGGTGAGATGCCACTGGAACCTCTGAGCAGTTCTTTTGCTCCATCCCTTATCTGCAAACCCAGATCTGCCCTCAAACCAGAACTTTAGCCTTTAGAGTAACATGAGCTGCCCCAACCACCACGTCTTCATCCCACATTCCGGATTCTTTAGGTGGATTCCATCATGCTGGATATAGATGTCCCAGCAACAAAGCTGTTGTACCACTAATTCCAAGTTGATTTCTTCCCTGTGTAGTAGTATTTAATCATAGAATCATAGAACTGTCTAGGTTGGAAGGGACCTTTAAGATCATCTAGTCCAACCATCAACATAACTCTGAGAAAAACATCACTAAACCGCATCACTAAGCACTATGTCAATCTGTCTTTTGAACACCTCAATCTGAATGACCACCTGTAGACTACACTTGAAAATAAGTATTAGTGCAAGTACATACATTTATTCTTTGAGTTATTATTCTTTGCATTGTATTAAAATGCAGCCTACAGGAAACCACTTTTAAACTAGTAAAATGTAATTGTAAAACACAAATATGTCTATAAAGCCTTCCAGATCCAACATGATGATTCAAGTCCAGGGCTGCCTGGGTAGGTAGTATCAGATGCAACATGTCTGAGCGTTCAGGTGACTTCTTTGAATATGACAGAAATTTTTACATATTGGAAGTGAAACTTGTGCTTTTAGGTTTTACTGGACGAGGCTGAAAGCTGCCTCTACTGCTTATGGGTATGGAAAATAAATACACTGGTGTCCTTCTAGGCCTCAGGGACTGGCCACCTTCATGTGACATTAACCAAGACCTTTGTTGGCAGTTGCAGCAGATAGGTCAGAACCTCTGTAGCCACGGCAAGTTAACTTTTCTGCCCGTACATCTGAGTTGAATCAGACCAGTGGGCTGTGGAAAGTTATTTTTTTGTTGTTAACCTCTACTGTGGACAGAGGATTTCGTTTTCAGGGTTGTTGAGACAGCTGTCTCCATGAGTGCAAAATGCAAATGAAAAATGTCAGAGAATTTCAGAAGGTTGTGCTTACTGCAGCTTTCCATGACAATTACAGTAGGCATAACTTTTATCTAAACCCAAGTTCTGTTTAGAGCTGCTCTCGCCCATTAATTATTTTAGCAGCCCAAGACAGAGCAAAAATTCTGGCAGGATCCTGCAAAACTGATTGCTTCATAAACAGTCTCCTCTGAGCCATGGCTTAGTTTTGCAGCTCTTGATGAATGTGAAGCAGAGGTAAAACACATTCTCACTGAAGTCTGAGCTTCTTCCTGCCACCAACAGTAGGTCTTGAACTTGGCTGTAGTGAATCACAAGATGTACCAGAGAAAAAGTAAATATCTCTGAGGACTGAAAGGATAACTGTGCAACCGTCCAACTTTACTTACTCACTGGCAGTAGCAAATGCCAAAAGATGATAATGTATGCAGTGAATCACATCAGCCATAACTACAAAGGAAACATATTTCACGGTTGGTTAATTCTTAATTGATTCTGATAGCTCTGGCCTAAAATAGAGAGCAAAATATGCCACCGATCAAGAGTCTTGTGAAGTCCACACTTCACACAATTCATGCAGTTTTATGGACACCAGCCAGTGAATTTTCAAGCAGAAGATGGTATCTCCAACCCTCATTTCAGACTGAAGTGAACCGAGGGAAATGGAAAGATGAAAAACTCCCAGGAGAGAACAGTTTTCCTCCAGTTGATGGTGTCACTGTGATTATGGTCATACCAGCCACTCCTGCCAGATGACAGCAGTTGGGCTGTGAGAGAAAGGAGAGCAGAAATGGCCTAGAACAGGGGAGGAAGGAAGCAGAAAGGTCCAATCCAGGGATGACACATATTCCATTAAGGATAGTACAGCTTCTGTCTCCTCTACAGCTTCTGTCTCCTCTAACCAAAGAGTTGGCATGAGAAACCTCATGATGCTGAAGGATCTGGCCATGCCTTAGCGAGAAAGCAGCAGGAGTGGAACAGCATTGGCAGGACTGGAGCTGGTACCTCTTCTTCCCTCTCCTTTGGGGTAAAATGCATTCACATTTTTTGGTGGCCCCGTCTTATTTTCAGCCTGTTTTTTAGCTTTCTCCAAATAGCTCAAGCGTGCTCTGTTCTCTGCAGGCAAGAGAAGGATACCTAGGGACCTTCTGCTGCCCTTGCCACGGCCTTTGTGCTGTTTGACAGATCTCCACATTTGTTTCTTATCTCTTGATGAGGCCAGCCCCTATTTCTAAAGAGTCACTGGAATACCTTGGTTAATGCAGAACACCTGGGCATTTTAGAAGCCTCAAAGGCTGTGGTTTATCAGAAATAATGCATTAGCATCTCTGGTCACTTGCCCATTGGCATAAACACTGGGAAGTTTCTCTTTTTGCTCAGAAAATGATAGTGATTCAAAGATGGTTAGAAATACCTGTTCTTCACCCTTGTGCAGGTAAGCTGGCCTTGTGCAAGGCCAGGCTGGATGGGGCTTTGAGCAACCTGCTCTAGTGGGAGGTGTCCCTGCCCATGGCAGGGGGGTTGGAACTGGATGATCTTTGAGGTCCCTTCCAACCCAACCCATTCTATGATTCTAAGCTGGGGAAACCAGCTCTGTAGCATTTCTTTTTGCTTGGAGAGGTCCCACATCTCGTGGACCAAGCAAGGGAAATGGATGGGATGGTTTCAGACATAAGTCTGAAAATTGCACGTCACAAAACATCTCCCCTCGTGCAAATCTGAGGATGCAGCAAAACCCCAGAATTACAGAAAGACAGACTCCCAGAGCCTGAGATAAACAGAATTCAGTGCTTCAGTCTCAGTAAGTGCAGCTTTTGTCTTTGAGATGCGGCACCCGCTGGGCCAGGGAACAAGGAAAAAAAAATGGGGGGGGAGGCGATCTCAGACAGAGCTCCCTTTATCTTTCTGGCCTTATCTTTCCCGAAAGACAGGACAGAGCGATGTAAGTGTAGCTAAGGACGCACACCGCCGCAGAGCCGCCCCCGGGCCGTGCTTTTGGTCGCCCGGGGGCGAGGGGGACGAGCCAGCGGCGGGGAGCGGGGTCCCGGCGGGGCGGTGGCGGAGCATCCCCGGCGGCGGGCAGCATGGCAGCGGCCGGGGAGGTGGAGCCAGCCGGCAGGGAAACACCGGCACCTTATCCGCTTTGAATAAATCCTCCCCTTTCCCTTCCTACCTGCGCCGGAAAAACACGAGGAAAAAAGAAAAAAAAAATTTAAAAAAAATAATTTGTTTTTTTAAAGCAGGGCTGGCAGGAGGAAATAGGAGAGAAGGCAGGTGCGTAGGGCTGCCTCTGCCGGCTGCGGGAGGTGGATGAAGAGCTGCCGCCATGGAGCACATCCGGATGCCCAAGGTGGGTCCTGGCGGGCGATGGGGAGAGGTGGCCCGGGGCCCTGGTTCTCCGCAGCATCCCTCCCCGCAGCACACATCCCTCTCCCCAGCCTCCATCCCTCCCCACAGCCTCCCTCCGTCCCCCCAGCTTCCATCCGTCGCCGCCGCCTTCCCTGCCCACCTCCCAGGGCCTGAGCTGTGCTCAGCAATCCTCTGCCTGCTTTGGAGCTGCTGTGAGGCTTTTGGGTTTCTTCTTTTAGCCGGTTTGCTGTGAAATCTGCTCAAACACATCTAGAGGTGGTCGCGTTGTTTTGCGATGGCGGCTGAGGATTTATCGGGCATTTTAATTGCTTTTTATTCAGTCCCTTTTATTAACAGAGATGCTCTCCATGAGTTGTAGGTATCCAAAATGAGAGCTGTGCTATCGGCTTTTCTGATGCCTTTAGTTTACCCCAGTCTGTCAGACCTGGTGCTGGATTTGTTTATGTTTGTATACCGACATTTAACCACTGTAATCATTCTTTTTATACATCTTTCTAAGCATGAGGCCTGTACTTGTTAACAAAATTGCCATCTTGCTCTGAAAAACAGGACAAAGTTTTGATACGCAGAAAATGTATATTAAAAATAACCCTAAACAATGAACCTAAGCAATATGTTAATTTGAAGTCGGGGTGGGATATGTTTTCACATTATTTATTTATTTGTGTACCCAAACCTTTGCAATTAAGAAGTTATTTGTTTTTGATTTGTGCCTATTTATTATTATCTAGTATGATGGCATGAATTTTAGACTAGGGACTCTTCACACTTAACGTAGATTTTTGAGCCTTTAGGTGCTAAGCTGCTGATATATTAAGAAGATTGGCATTTATAACAAGTGCCTTTTCTCTCATCTCATTTCATGATCTGTTATCTGCTCTTGTGGAAAGGAAGAATATCAGAACAGTAAGAATGTATCCTACCACAGGTAGGATGAAAGTTGTCTGAACAGATGTTTCTGACCTTTCAGCTGAAGAATGCTGAAAGCATGAATGAGGAAAATAGTGAAAACAAATTAATAAAGGTAGAAAAAAAATCTTAAATGGTTATATTTGCTGAGAATGGAAGGCCCAGGCAAGTCGCTGTTGCCAGCAATGGCAGCTGATCTGTTAGCTTTTCTACAAGCAAGTCCTTAAAAGGTTACTATTCATACGTAAATCCCATTTCTGCATCAGAGAGCTGTGAGAAGGCGCTGCACTGATGACTCAAGACACTGAAAATCTTACTCAGTGCAAGGTGATTCTGCAGTCTTGGTTCCTGGCATTTCCTTACGTTATAGCTATGCTGGAAGTGATCTCTCTAATATAATACAGCAGTTTAGAAGCCATGATTTAAAGGGACAATGTAGAAAATGTAGAAAATCTAGAACATTCATCATGAGTAGGTATTGAAATACTCCGTCTCCAGTTACTCCTAAATACACTGACAAGTCAGTGTACCTACAGTTACCCAGCAGAACTGATAGGTCTGATTTGTTTGCTCAAAAGACCTCAGCTTAAAATCAGCCACCAGAACAGTGTTGGGGGGTTTTGTTTTTACCGAATTTGGTTCTTACTGAATTTGTTTTGATAAATTTGAATTTAATATTAAGTGATTTCCAATGCCAGCAATGTGAAAATAGCTAAGGGAAAGCTATGTGAATATAGGGATATTCTCACTGTATCATGTGGTAATCTCTGGTATCACATTTCCTCACTCCATCCAGTTATGCCCTGAAAGAAATTTTATAAGCAACTGCCCTGCTCTTTAAAGGTATTACTCTCAGAATAATGACACTTTCCTTGATTTGCAAACCCAGCCAAATGGAAAACAAAGATAAATGCCATCCTTAGAAAATTTTTCTGAATATTTCTGAAATGGTGTTCCCTAAACTTTCTGGACCTTCCCTGGACCTTCTGGATAGCCAAGTCCGTAACACACTGTTTTATGTACCGAATGCTATTGTTCTATCATTATACTATTGGTAGAATGCAGAGTGCATGATTGGTGTGTGCTTATATATATGCAGTGATGATGTTTTCACAAAGTAAATGTTATCCTACGTATGATGGCTGTAATTTGAGCACATTTAAAGAATTGCTCAGTCACTCGTTGCTAAATAGAATAATATAGAACTCCAGTAATCTTTTAAAAATTACAAATTTGTAAAACCACTCTCTGCCACTCGTGTGGATTGAGCAGCAAGATAGTTTAGGACAACTGTCAAAACCCAAAATGTGACAAACTGCTCATAACAGTCATAGAAAATGAATAGGCAATGCTAACGTGTAGAGATATGTCTGGCCATGGACAGGTTGACAGAAAAGACCTCTGAAAATGTGTTTACTTGATAGGGGCACTTCTTGCACTGTTGCTAATTGTTACTTGATTATATTTACCGCTGTTCCCTATCATTTGTCTTTGCACACTGGCAGCAGTCCTCCTGAATGCTCTTCTTATGATAAAGAACACATCAGATTTATCCCTGGTGTAACAGCTGTCCTCAATGGAGTTAGCCCAGAAATTCATTTGGCTCAGTATCTCTTGTTAACACAATACTTGGGATGGCTTGAGTTGCTTGAGTGCTTTCATTTTTGTGATGTTATGGCAAGGTATTTCCTTTCAATGATTCCTTTCTCAGGCAGAATTTAGGATACTCTGCCATTTCTCATGATAATGACAAATCTCTCTACCAGATGTATTACTTCCCAAAACAAATTTCCAGCATGTGTAGATGAGTTGTCTTTCCTTTTCTTTTCAATCTATTTTCCTTTCCCTAGTTCTTGTTCTTCATTCAAAAAGTTTTATAACACATGTCAGTTTTCCCAAAGTCTCCCATCAGGAAACCCATATCATTTACATCCCCTTTATATAGGACACATGCAAATAGGAAAATATTTGTCCCCATACTCATCTAAGCCAATGGCAAAACTGAGCCAGCACGCCTAATATTTACTCTCCAACTACATGTTCTGGGTTGCTGGATCCCCGCCTTTTTTAAGCTAAGATGGCATTTCTACCATTGCTCTCTCTGTGCCTTCTGTTGGAATAAGAGGTGCTGTTACAGTTAAGTTCTCCATTTTCAGGCTAAAACTCCTTTTGGAAAAGTTTGGGTTTACTTCAGTGATGTAGGAAGGTGGCAGCAGTCCCGAGGCAGTACCAGGAGCCACCTGGGGATGGGGGCTGGCTGTTTCCCAGATAAACTTTTATTTAGTTTGCTACTTGGGAAAGGTAGAGGAGGTGAGGCTGGCAGGGCCCTTGCCCTTTATTGGTGTTTTGAGTCATCAGCTTATGGTAGACACATCACTGCAACCTCTTCTAAGTGCCAAGTTGATTTTCTGCTTTTCAAGTATTGTGCAAAGGTGGTTTCTGTTCTTTCCTTTAAGTACACAGCCTGCAGCAGTGCACCTTACAGCTCAGCTGGTGCTTTCTGATTCCAAAACTGTTTTCTCACTTTACATCATGGTTAGGAAATGTTCAACCTATTCTGGGGCTGGTGACATTGAATGACTTCAAACATGTCATTCGACTTGACTGCTTGTACTCAAAGTGATGCATTAAAACATCTACACTAATTCTGGACACTTTTGACTCTGGTTTTGAGCATTACAGGTTGTTTTTTTTTTGTTAATAAATCTTCCCTAGTTAGAAAGCAATTTAGTTTTCTTTGAGTTCCATTTATTCTATTTTTGTGCTGTGGAACTTTGAGCACAAATGGTAAATTTAATGCAAATGAGCTTTGTAATATACGATGCTGAAAAGCATTCTGTGGTTTGGCATTCAAGACTGGAGGTGGATAAAATTAAAATAGGAACTGCAGAGGATAACTAGGTGGTGTGGGACTGGATTTAAAATCTCAGTTTGGAATTTGCTCCTAAAATACTTGTTTTGAATTAGAGTCATGAAGGAACCCGCTCATTAGTGTCAGTTTACATTTAAACAGAATCTTGTAACAGCCATTATTCTCAAAAGATTTAGTCAGAAAATGGTCAAAAGGTCAGGCAAATCATGGTTATTGTGCGTTCATGATACCCATTTAATTAAATTCCAACTCAAGGGTGGTTTTTTTCTAACCTGCCTCAGAGAATTGTGGACTTTTAAACTTCAGCTATATTTGACTGGATGTCAGAACCACAGCCTGATTACAGCATGGACCACAAACTTGATACAAATGATATTTGCAGTTTATGTCCCATAGATCATGTTTTCATAGCTAACCTGACTGCCATCCAGTTAGGGATTGCTCATCTCAGTCTCGGTTTTTTCATCATCTTTATCATTTAAGCCACTCAATATGTCTTTTTGGGATTGGAGAAGATCCAGAGCTGTCTTTTATTTGGGTGGGTTTCAGGATAATTTCATTATTAGTAAAATTAAACTAACTCCTGCTATAAAGACATATTGCAGTGTAATTTCAGTGAATCACAGAACCAGAATTGCTCTTCAGCTCTTGGATTTCCTCCTCCCCCAGATCATGGGTTTAGCTTGGCTCATTCTCACTGTATATATGTGAATACCAGACTTTGTCTTGTTGTATTGGAAGATTTTGGCTGCTTTTTAATTCCCTGAGCAGTATTTCCCTTTTTTTTTGTTCACTGATCTGAATGTTTTATTTCTTTTTTCCAGGCTTGTCAGGTTGTAGTGTTGCTACTTTCCTTCTTTTGGAGTGTTTGTGTTGGACTCCACCCTCTTTCCATTCTTCAGCTCTCATAATTTCATTTTTCGTTACCAGGAACTTTTCAATTAAATAATTTTAAATTGACATGTTCCTATTTACCAGACCAAAATGAGTCACAGAAGGCTATTGTTGTTGCTGAAGTTCTGTGAAAGCATCAGCGGGGTTCTGATGAAAATGTGCCTGTTTTCCTGGCTGTCTACCCAGGAGATTACTGAGAATTGTCCTTCCTTCAAGTCAGCAGTGAAATTGGAAACTTTGGGATTTCTGAGCTCCACAGTCCTAGGTCAGTTCTTCTGGAGACCTACCCATAGCTAGCTCTTGGTTCCTGAGTCTGTAGTCAATGTCCTGCTGCTCTCACAGTCCACACCAGCCAGCACGTCTCAAAGTTCTGTGAGACTTGCATTTGGCTGTGAACTTGGGAACTTCTGTTCACCCTGTGAAACCCAGGAACCTGGAAACTCAGGTATTTCAGGCTTGTTCATTGTTAGGACAATAATTTAGTCTCCGTGTGATAGAGATGAAGGTGGCTTCAGAAGAAGAAAACTTCCTCACCCCCATCCCCTAAAAAAAATAATATATATTTTTCCCCTTTCTAGAGGGGGAACCTCTAGAAGTTGAAGTTTGATGTCTCAATTATGAGCTTCAGGGTGCTCAGGGTTTTCAGGGTGCCAGCCCTCTGGGAGAGCTGTCAAAGGGATGGGAATCTACTGAAGTAGGGGTGAGCAGATGAAATATCAAGTTGTGAAATGTTGCATTGAAGTTTTCAAAATGAAGTGTTGCTGCTTTTTAAACAGGGAAAAAATGTTCATCCAAAGTGAAAAACTTTGGAAGTCGTGACTTTTTAATACTGAAACAGAAGACGTTTTCATCAATAGTTACTTCATTTTCCATTAGTTGCACCCATCTTTTACTTTCCTGGGGTTTTAATGTGAATAAATAAAATATTACATTCATTGCAATTGCCCTGGAAATGCCTCCAACTTAGATAGTTCTTTTTCTTACATCTCCAGAATGTCCCTTTTGGTGGAAGATCTTCAATCTGATACGGTGAATCTAAAATCTAAGTCAGGGCAATCCAAGGTACTGGATATTTATTTTCGCAACACAGGCACTAGATGTATATTACTTGGGGCAAGGAGCCAAACCACCAACCTTGGCAGACTCAGCACAGGAGCACACCACAGTCATGAAGTCTCCTGTGCCATTCTCTTTCCCTGATTTTGTTGTCTATGCAAAATTGATTTGTATTGCAGACATGTCTGGCCCAACAGTGTTATTCTGATGAGGCAGCAGAAAAAACCACGCATGCTGTTGCTGAAATTTCAAATTTTCACAAAATTATCACGCTTTTCTCCCTTTTCTTTGAGTTTGGAGTAGATGGTACAGGTAAAACTGCACATGATCCATAAAAATCCTATTTTGTTGAAGTAGGTTACAATTTTTCTATTGGCAACATAGTAAAATATTATCTAAACGATGGTACGCCGCTGTGGTTTTTCAAGTAACTTGTTTCTTACAGAAGACTAGAAGTAAAACTTTGGAGTGCCATTTCGGCAAAAATTATACTTTTTCTGCTTATATGGCTGAAGTTTGCTCTGGTTTTTTCTCCTGTTTGTTTTTTCCTTTTGGGCATCACTACTTGGGGAACAAGATTTTTACTATTTAGCATTAGGTGCATAATGTAAGCGCAGAGGCTCCATGGACACAAAGGAATTTCCAGAATCCCATTAGACGACTCACAGTCTCCATGGACCGTTTATTCTTCATGTGCATAAGCTTCTAACTTAGATACCTAAATAAGGTACTGAAACTTAGATGACACTAGTACCTTTTTAATTTTCTGTTATAATAATCAGCTTCATCTGTTCACTATTCTTAGAGCTATTTTCTCACTTGTGTAATGTGAGTCATATTTTTTGTACTGATTTATTAATATACATTCTCTTGAACATATAGTGAAGAAACAGAAAATTGCTTTTGATCCTCTTCATCCCTCTCCCTGTTCTTAGCCTTTGGCCATCCCATTGGAAGTGTCAAGTGAAACATGTTAAAACATGCCATGTATTCATCATCTCAAAACTCCAAAACTCTGTGCCTGTGTAGTAGTAAGAGTCTGTAGGATAGTTGACCATTTAAATAACAGCTAATTACAGAATCACAGAATGATACGGGGTTGGGCGGGACCTCTGGAGATCATCTAGTCCAACGCCCCTGCCAAAGCAGGTCCTGCTAGAGCTAGACCTAAAATTCAATGTTTACTGGTTATATCCAATCTTCAGTGAACCCAGGAGTGAGGTGAATGACTTATCAAGTGGGCACAGGAGCTGTTTTACTTGATCAGACTAATGATGCTTCTGATTTTGTAACCAAACCATTTGATTCAGAACACTAAATAACAGGAGATGTAAAGGGAAGTGAGGGAAAGCACAATCTATCTGCCAAGTCTATGTCCTGAAGCATGAACACTGATGGAGCCACTGGTCCTAATCCAAAGGTCATTTAAGGCAATGAAAGAATTCCTCTGGCTTGAAAAGACTCAGGATCTAGAATTTTGGCTTCCATGTTTTTCATTCTATTTTCACTTGGTTTTCATTATTTTACGTTACTCTTAGCATCAGGGCCCTTCTATTCTGAATGCTTTTTCACTTTCAAAACTTGATTTTCATACAGATGCCTGTTTCCAATATGCACTTTATTTCTGTTTTGGTTGTAAAGTTGGGTTTTGGTGGTGGTTTGTTGTGTTTTTTTTAATCAAACCTTTCCCCAAATACCTTGTTTTTCCCGCATTGTGTCAGTGGGAAAGCACTTTCTCCTTTTTGAGATCAGTATACTGACTCACTGTATTAATTGGAAAGGTAATTTGTCTTTAGATTTCTGGTTTTGTATCTATTCTTTATAGATTTAGATTGAACTGTTAAGTCCATAATAATACAAATATTTTCATAATTCTGGAATTGGCAGACCCCCTTTAGATTTTCTATGCCAGACTTTCATATTTTCAATAATGTGATCCTTAATAAAGAAGCAGCTGGATAAAGTCATAAAACGAGCTCTAAAAACCATGGATAGCCACATACTTTAATTTGCTCTCTTGGTATCCGTGTATAAACCAGTAACTCTCAAACTTTTTGCAGTTAAAAAATGGTGCTGAAAATCATGAGGACAGCATGCCTGCAGGGCGCTCTTTGATTTCTGTTTATGCATAGTAGGAGACTGAGGTTGGAGCAGAGGATCTGGGAAGTTTGGCTTTGGAGTGGTCAGGGCTGGAATCTCTACGCCTGCTGTTAATGGACTCGAGTGGGTGGTGTTTGATCTGTCAGTATCTGTAGGCTAAAGGAATGGTCTGTTTGCAACAGAAAATACCCCCTGACACTTCCTGGTGTGCAGGTGTACTCTGCTGAGAAACCCAGATCCCTACCACGAGAAAAGGGAGTCCTGCAGATCCATCTTGAATGCAAACCTTTTGTGGCCTGCACAGCTGGACCCGCCTGGTGCTGCTGCTCCAAAAGAGACTGTTCAACAGGGCATCCTTTTGCCCGGGCAATGGAGCAGCCTGTACCAAACAGGGAAATTTAAACCTACATTTCTTTTCAATGGCCCTTGAATAGGGACATGGAAATATGTGGAATGCTTTCAGGTTACTCCAGCTTACTGCTGTGAACAATAATGATAATTTTCTATGTATTTTTTTCAGAACTAAATCTAAATAATTTTGGGAAACGTACTAAGATTTACTGACTTGAGGAAGCACCTTTTTTTCTCTAAATTAAAGCTGTTCAATATGCTTTAAAATAGAACACACAGAAAACGGAGGAAATTCCTCGGTTGCTCTCTTCTCCTTTTCTAAATAAATGGGACCTAGGATGGACTGGCAGAGGAAACACATTGTGGAAGAGCTTTGTGTTGCAATGGTGACACCATATTGCAAAGTTATATGCACTTGTAGTAAGTTACTGTTGACTGCATCCATTAAACAACTGCTACTCTGCTATATCTGATAATATGGTACTGACCTCCCACTTCTTATAGATCTTAGCAGACAATAGTAGGTTATTGAGCCAAATTGTTAGGTAATTTGTTCACTATCTTGCTAACATTTCGAGTCATTCCTTGTGATTTTTTTCAGCTCTTTTCCAGTATTCCTGTTTCACTTTAGTCCTTTAGTAAATTAGACTGGCTTGGATTTTTCTTGAATATTTTCCCCCACCCTGTCAGGTTTGCCCTGAGGAAACTTTTAACAATGCAGAGCTTAAGGTGTCTTAACTTAAATTTAATGACTGATTGACTTTGGTTGATTCTTTTGACATATGCAACTGTCTGGCTCTGTGTTACAGATTGATTGTGCATTATTTTCCTGCACTTGGGAAATCTTTTCAGAGATGGGAATACAAAAAAGTTACATGGATCAGCCACAGTTTTCGTGATTCTTATGAAATAGAATAGAAACCACATTAAATGGCAGCATCAATTGGCAATTCAGTTTTCCTTTACTCTTGTTCCAAGATTATGCAAAAAGATCACTTATTGTATATTTTGTTTAACGAGTACAACACTATACTATCCTTGTGTGAAAAAAATTGTAAGAGCATTTGGTCTTGGCATGCTGTATTTTTTCACCCTCAGGAATTATGCTAAACACATGGATAGCTGGGGTCAACCAGGGTGAAGAAAACTCAAATATTCCACTTGGCCTCAAACCATACCAGCTGTGCTCCTTTTTTCTCATTAGGCTCAGGCTTTTGGCTTGCACAAGCTCTTCCCTTCGCTTTTGCGTGCCTGCAGTGCTGAATGAACTCAGAGTCTTGTCACTAATTCCCAGGATTTGGTTTATTCTTGCTTTTAGTTGCATCTGGAACATCACAAGGTGAGTTGGGAGGGTGGCAGAACCCTGGGCAGTCTAGGAGCCCATGGGAAGGTGAAGTCCTGGAAGAGCAAGGAGAAGCCTTTCTAAGTGTGTGCCACTAATCTAACCAGCCCCATTCCTTGGCTTCGGGTCAACTTTTTCAACAGTGCAGCTGTGAAAGCAATCTCTCTTTCCCCTTGAAGAATCAATGAAACTCCTTTGTACAGGCACAGAATCATGGTATCATAGAAAGGTTTAGGTTGGAAGGCACCTTAAGGATCTTCTAGTTCCAATCCCCCTGCCATGGGCAGGGACACCTCCTGCTAGACCAGTCAAATGTCAAGGTAGCTCTTCAGCTTTTACCTGGAACTTGCTTTGACAGGCTTTTGTTGTAGAGCAATGAATTCTAAATGGCTCCCATACTGAGAAGCTCCTGAGGATGTAGCCTGAGCTAGGACATTCTCTGCTCACTTTTAATTAGCAGCTTTCTCCTGGCTGGGAGGGTTTTCTGCCCTGCCTTCCTTGTTTTGTGATAAGAAATTAGAGGAATTAGTAAAGGTTCTTCCTAAAGGAGCAGGGAGCACTTGGGGATACTTGGGAGCAGACCTATTTTTTTCTTGGCTGCCAGATAGGTTTTCCTCTTGTGTTCTCCATCCAGATGCACAGTGATGGCTGCAATGGGCAGGTCACTGATTACTCTGGCAGAACTGTCAGTTCAAGTGTCTTCTACTTCAGGTTTAGCTGATAGACAGGAAGAAAACACACAGACCAAAAACCTGTGTAGTGAGAATAAGACCCTTTCAGATGGTTTTTCTTGGTACAGGACTTTGTTTTATGTGAAAATCCTACAGCAGAGACAGTTTTGATAGCATCTCCCTGCTGGACAGGACAGGGTGTTGGGTCAGGAAGCAAAGCGATGTGGAAAGGCGTGGGACTGAAGTTTGGCTTCAAGGCATAATTTTTCCCAATCTCACCAATCTGCTCCACAGCTTTGCTTCTCTCTCCTTTCCCTACTTGAGTCTTGAGTTCACAGCCAAAACTGATCCTGCATCTGAAGGAGCTTTCCCATGTGCAGTTACAAACAGCATGAAAAAGTAGCAGTAACTTTGGCATTTTTTTATGACGCTGCCATGTGTTTGGAGACACTGATACATGGTAAAGAAGTGAGAACAAAGGTACCATATTCAAGAAGCATTTAAAAATAGGCCATGCAGTCAGAGCTTATTAAAGAAGTAATCTGTACTAAAAATGAAAACAAATTAGGGTACATGAATATTTTTAGGAATAACATTTTGGCATGCCAATTTTTCTGAACACTTTCAGGGTCGTGTCTTTGCCATTCTTCTTTAGGTGGGAGTCCCATTGAAACTGGGAGTTGTGCCTGAATAAAGCTTTGACCCATGCTTTTCCCTAATATGACATTTTTTTTATTGAATGACCTTCTGGCAACCTTGTTCGTAAGTCATTTGTCATGTTTATTCTTTAAGTAAAAAGTGCCTTCCATCTGTTCTTAATCTGCATTCCCTTTAACTTCTATTTTTGCCTCCTTTTTTCTGTCATCTGTGTTGCATTGAAAATAGAGTTTCTGGCCAACTTTATTTATCCCCATGTAAGGGGTTGTAATCATTGAAATAAATCTCTTGGCAGTCTTTTCTTTAAGCCTAGACAACCACAGTCATCAGGCAGAAATAAATGACGGGGGCAACAGCTTCAAATAAATTATTGAAGTTTTTACTTAGATGCCCCTCTCCAGACTGGCTTGGCTGTTGCTTTCTTTTTTGCTGCTTGAGCTCTTCCAGCTTTCAGCTTTAGAGGCTGGTTTCGCTTTAATTCTTTACCTGGTGTTTTCTGATCTGGTCTCTCCCACCAGCTGTTCGTTTTAGGCAAAGGACATGTGTGTGGTGTGTATGTTTTATCCTGATGTGTGTCAGTACATACATGATTTCTTTGGTTTTCCAGTGAACTCTACACTAGTTTTGGTGAAAAGGTGGAGCACCTCATCGAGAAAAACTACTACTGTGTCTATTTCTGAAATTATTTTTTTTTCTTTGTTATTTATGCTGATTTCTCAGCATGCTGCTACTTTTTAGATAGAAAAACTCAGCTTCTTCCAAAGCACTATTGCAAAGTTTTTTCCCCTCTTGTGGACATGAACATATTCCCATTCCCTCTAGACCATTTAGAGACACTGATTGACTTGGCTTTCTTTTCCTGATTGGAAGGATGGAGAAGAAGAAAAGATTGAGGATAGCTCTATTTTACCTTTTTTTTTTTTTTAACTCCTGTTGTCCATGGGTGAAACTTTTTCAGAAAATTTGAGTAAGTGGAAACTAGGCAGAAGAAATACAGATAGGGCTCAGATGAAAACCCACGCAGGGGGTTATGCAGAGAGTTTCTAGATCAAGCTCCTGAGAGCTCGGAGACCCTCACTGCTCCTGGTAGGAGAGCTCATTCTGAGTTGTACTTATCCACACTGTAGTACGTAAAAACTGAGAAGCTCTTGTTAGAATGCAGAAAAATTATGTTATTTTGGATGCTGTGCTGTCTCACAAAAAGTTGGTTGTCAGTATAAAAAATTCTATGTTCTCAAATGAATAGAAATTGCCTAGAGTTCCACTTAACCAGAGTAAAGAAACATAGACAATTGGAGCAAATATGTGCGTGTTTCAGTAGAAATATTAGAAGTCAGGGAAAAAAGTGTTGAAATTAAAATGACTGGTTATGAATGAGAATATTGATGTAATAGGCATGTTAGAAACTTAGTGGAAGAAAAATATTCAATGTGACAGGCTAATATTGGTGACAAATTTTGTGGGAAATACAGGTAAAGTCATGCCTGTCAAAGAGCAGATTTTTCTGTCTTGAAGTAAGCAGAGTCAGATCTCATAGATTAATTATGTCACAAAAGCAAAGAGTCCCTACAGATTGAAATTATGGGATTAAACAGGGCAAGTGGAACTGTAGCACCACAGCACTGCAGTACAGTAGTGGGACTGTAGTACTAAATAGTAGTCATCTGAATGGTGACATTGCCTGTGACAACCTGAACAAGATCAAATGGGGTGTGAAGATGGGAAAGGCAATAACAGTGGGAGACATCATTTACTAAATTAAGATTGCATAAATGGCCTGGGGGTGTGTGTGATTCTGAGTGAAATTTTAGCTTTTTAAAATGATTGCTCATATGGAGGCTATTTTTTGTCTGAAAGAAAAAGTAATTCTAGGTAATTCTAAATAATTCTAGGACCTGGTCTCAGACAGTGAGAGAAAGACCTCGTTCAAAATAGAGCTAGAACCTCTGTGTGAGAGCAACTAACGTGCTGAGGTACAGTATTCTTGAACCAGCAAAAAAAAGGGGAAAAAGATCTCCCATGGCAATGTTTAACTGCTAAGAGGAAACTACATAAAAATGTGAAAACTGTTTAAAAAGAAAGAGAGCCAAAATTTAAAATGTTTATAGGAGTCATGAAGATTGTTTAAATATGGGAGCTCACTGCAAGCTGACTTCCAGAAAAAGGCTTTAAAAGACCAAAAAAAGGTTTGCATAATGAATCAGCAGGGTGAAGGAGTAAGAGGATGTCTCTTATTAAAAGGACTTCTTTTGTTAAAAGTAGAAGAGCTTTCTTCACGTTGAAGTTGTGCCTGAATGAGGAAAACAAAGCATAAACATGTTAAATATATAAACAAAATAAGGCAGGCCAAAAGAGATCTTGAAGAACAGCTTGGTAAAAACTACTTGTAAAGCCATTTTCAAGCTGTCTTTAAGTAGGTAATGTCCTGAGAGAAAATCTACAGGACTAGTCAATGATCAAAGTAGGGGAGGTATTTAGGCACATGCCCATTCTGGAATATTTCTCTGTCAAGAACATATCAGAAGATTTGTTACAAGAAAACCCCAAAACAATATAAAAAATTTCAGAAGAAACTGGCAGCAATGCACAGTAAAAAATTAGCAGGACCAGATGGTATCCATGCATGTTGAAAGAACTAAAGTACAAAACTGCCAAGCCAGTAATGATGGTGTAGTGCTTAAAAGTTTCCCGGTCTGAAAAATACGACGGTGATAAATATGGCACCTGATCTGAGAAATTGGTAGGAACTGCAATTCTCCCTAGGCCCCCTTTTAAATAATTAGATTTATGGATAAGTATGATAAAAAGGGAAAGAATCAGCATAGCCTTCATCAAGGAACCCAGAATCTCTATTTATTTTTTTTTAAAGTAACTGAACATATGGACAAGGGTGATCCATTGGATAGAAGCTTTGACAGATAGTTGGTATTCCATAATATCCATTTGATAGATAGTTGATCTTCCAAAATTTGTTCAAGCGTGTCCTTCATCAAAGGCTCTTGAATAAACTTAAGTATCATAGGGTAAGATACAGGCCTCTCAGTAGTAACTAAATTAAAAAATAAACACATAGTAAGAGTACATGATCCTTTTTTGCTGCGGAGGGAGCTCGTCACTAGAGATCCAATGAAGCTGTAAGAGCCTGTGATGTTCAACTTACAAATGTTTTGAAAGGTACGGGGAGGGGAGGAGATGCCAGAGGTGGTAGAATTCACTGCTAGTACTGACATTATTCGGGGTAGGACAAATGAAAGATTGCAAACATCACCATTCCACCACCCAAACCTACCCTACACCCAAATCTTGACTTCTGTTTGCACTTTTGTCCTCTTTTCAAGAACCAGACCTCTTGTAGGATAATCAAAAGTGTGGAAGGGCTTGTCTGGAATAGCTTCCATTAAGGTCACAACTACATCAAGTTGGGTCTGGGAATGAGAGGATGGAGGGAAGGATTTGTAACAGCCTGTGCAGCACAGAGAAAATAAATGAGGAACGACACTCCCTGCTTACCAAATCATTCACCACGTGCGTGGTGCTCCTGCTGTTGGTGGCAGGTTCAAAACCAGCAAGAGGAAGGGAGTTTTTTGTATGACACATCGCTGAAATGTGAAGTTCACTCTCACAGGGTGTTGAGGATGCCAGTGGGTTACAGAGATTCAAAATGTTATTTCACAGAATTTGTGGAATTAAAACGCAGTTAGGTGATAGTAAAAACTACCACCTCAGCTTAGAAAGCCCCTGGAGCTGCTGTTTTTTAGAAGCTGGGATAACACCCTGAGGGAGTATCGTTACACGTTGCCTCTTGTACTCTTCCCTCAGCAGGTGCATGTGTCTGCTCTGAGAGATAAAGCACAGAGCTGGGGGAATCTCCCATCTCCCCAGTGCAGCTGCTGTGATTGCTTTAATGAAATATGACTTACTGCATAGTTCTTATTGCAACTGTTCCTGTTCATTCAGATCCAACCTTTATTTTATTTGTAGCTCTGCATTTAAAACAAAACAAAACCAACCCAAAAACCACAAACAAGAGCTTTGTTTGTCAACATTATTCAGTCATAGGGCTCTGATTGATGAATGGGGAGAGGATGTGAGCAGGAAGCCTGGAAATTCATCCCTCAGCTCCTGCTCTGCCGCGTGGATGTCTACTTTGCTTCTGTGTCCTGGCCCAAGCCACCTCAGTTTGTCAGGTGGGGGTGATGACTGCCTTATGCACTATTGGAGCCTGTCCAGCAGAGTCACAGAATCATGGAATGGTTAGAACTGGAAGGGACCCTAAAGATCATCAAGTTCCACCCCTCTGCCATGGGCAGGGACACCTCCCACCAGACCAGGTTGCTCAAAGCCCCATCCAGCCTGGCCTTGAACCCCTCCAGGGATGGGGCAGCCACAGCTTCTCTGGGCAACCTGTTCCAGTGTCTCATCCCCCTCAGAGTAAAGTCCTCGTGTTTGTCCAGACAAACCTTATTTTTATTGCTGTTATTTGTGGGCTCCTTTTAGAAGGGCACTGCCTACATCTTTCTTTTATATCTTCCCTGCCTCTTTTATATCTCCTCTTTTGCTTGCTACTGAATGCTTGCTGGGTTAGTGCTGTGCTTCTTCCATTCCTCCTCGCCCCAATATGTGACCTCTGAAGTAGATGGCCCTGGGAAAAGGCTTTATCCATGCTTTCTAGCTGCTTTATTTTTGTTTAAAGCAGATTATAACTGGCCTTGAGGGACAAGACTTGGTTTTACTAATTGTTTGATTTTAAACATTTTACTACCAAAACTGGCTTATTTCGGTTTCAAGGATTTCTTTATTCCTATTTTTATAATGTGTTTGGAATACACATTGTAAACATGTAATTCTTAGGTGCTGGCATCATTCTGTTTCTGGGGTGATTTCACTGGAATTATTTCTGCATAGTTTTGAGAATACATGGCTACCTCCCATCTCTGAGAGCATTTTTGGAAGTTTCTGGCAATCTAACCTGGAATCACTGCATTATTGAAAATCACATTGATTTTGCTGATTCTTTTATTTATTTTTTTCTTTTCTTTGTGTTTATTGCAACCAATTCTGATTTTTGGGAAACTGGTACAAGATGTTATTTATTGCAGTGTAAGAGCAGTAGGGTCTTCTTTAACTTTGCTCTTTTTTTGTTTTCCCTCTTCCATTTTCTCAGAGCAACGTTCAAGTCACCTTCTGGACTTCAAACACGAGGCTGGTGCAATTTGTTTGAAGTGAACAAAATGTGGATGTTGAGATTTCACTATGGCAGGCTATGTCATAGCTTAATTATTCTTTTTTTTTTCCTCTGTCATTTCTTTGTGTAGGTGGAAAATGTTCGGTTACTTGATCGTTTATCTTCAAGAAAAGCTGCACTGGGAACTTTGTATTTAACAGCTACCCATGTCATATTTGTGGAGAATGGTTCTGAAGCTCGGAAAGAAACCTGGGTATGAATTTTTGTTGGCTTTTTTTTTTTGTCAGTTAGCTGTAAGTGTGTGGCACTTCATTGATGGCAGTTTGAAAATAGCTTGCAAAACAGTTTAAACGTAGTGAATTAGTGCATATGGATGCTTTTATAACATCAGAGCGTGTGAAATTCCAGCCTGGTAATTTTTGAAAATTGTCAATGGATTCTGGATATTGCAACACAATAAGGGGAGCAGAAGGACCTTCACCGTACGAATACCAGATGGGATTCACTGAGGAGCTGCCTCTCTGAACTACAGTGTTGTTCCTATCATATAGGACAAATTGAGGAGAAATGCTTCAAACGTGAATTATTACCTTGATTCAGCCAGCTCTTGCCTCTCTCTCTGACTGTTTGTGCTGGATTAGTGATTTTGGTTTGGGGTTTTGGTTTGTTGGGTTTTTTTTGGTTGGTTGTGGGTTTTTTTGTTTGTTGTTGTTTTTTTTTTTTCCTGATGTAGTATTTTGAGTTATCTATTTTGATGGGTCTGTTTCCTCTGTGTGTCTACATACATAGGTACAGATATATGATGTGGGAGTCTTTTATGTAGCTTAATTATGAACCCTTTGTCCATTTTTGTACTAATTATTAATTCTATCCTCTTCTGGTCCCATTATTCCCCTTCTGATTGTTCCTGTAATGTTTTGTCCTATCTGATGCAGTATCAGGACTGCCATTCTGCCAATCAGGAGCCCCAACATTTTGGCCTTATCTAACTGATGCTCGTACACCTTCTAACTGTACAGAGAGATGAAAAAAGCTCTTTTTCTGGTAACTGTCAGCTTACACTAAGCAAACAAACACAAAGCTTTAGATAGCACAACCAGGCTAATGTTTGAGCAGCTGAAACATTCCAAGAGCTACTTTGTCTGTAGGTGATATATGAAGTGCTGCTTGAGCCTGAGGCTGGAGATAGGAACAAAACTACAAGAGGATTGTGGGTGTTTTCTGATACCTGGCACATGATTATGAATAATTATTTTTTTTCCCTAGACATTTGAATCACTTGGCATAACTGTTTTCAATTCCCACCCAGGTTCTTCACAGCCAAATTTCCTCCATCGAGAAGCAGGCCACCACTGCCACTGGCTGCCCACTGCTGATCCGCTGCAAGAACTTCCAGGTCATCCAGCTGGTCATCCCTCAGGAACGAGACTGCCATGACATTTACATATCTCTGATACGTCTAGCACGACCAGGTATGAGAAGGAAACTGGCACAGAAGTCCATCCTCATGGTGAAGAGGGAGAATACAATGGAAGGAGTGTAGCTGGGCACCTTTGCAGTTTGCAGGTTAAGAAAAAATGCTTAATTAGAGATGGTTATGAGAGAAAAGGTCTAGCAGTAGTAGACAAGCATATTAACATAATCACTTATGGAGCAATGAAGAAAGCACGTCATAACAAATAGTTCATTCCATAAAGTATGTCATGAACTTTTGTTGAAAATGATACTCTAGGCTATCACTGGCCATAAAATACATTATAACGCTATTTCAGGTGTCACTGTTGTTTACTGGATGCCTTGTGTAAGTGTGAATTTAGGAAAATACTGTCAAGTCTCTAAATTGAGGGAAATTTCACATTCCTGCTGTGACAAAAACCTTAAGATTTATTTAGTGGCCATGTCAAGGTCTGGATTTTCCCTTACTGTGCTTTGCATAAATTTCTTAAGATCAGTGAAACCTATTACAGCAAGTAGTTGATTTGTTCCACTGGACTGCCCTTGCCTATTATTGCCTAGGTTTTGAATGTGCCCTTTTTGAGTTTCTGAATTCAGGTGAAGTTCCTTTTGAAACTTTTCCTCTTTTCAGTTAAAATCTGTATGTTGCAGCAAAGTCCAGCATCTGATCCTCTGCGTTACAGCTGCTCTCCTAAGAAGCAGGGAAGGCTTCTGGATTGTTTGTTTTAAATGATAACTGTAGAGATACACCACCAGCCTCCATCCTTTACTATTATTTTAATAGTATGCAAAGAAAATGTTCACAAAACTGACAACATTGGCTTTACTTTGTGTCTTGCTAGGAGAACACCAATTTTGTCAACTGTGTAGAGGGGGGAAAAAATTGCACAGTCAGCCAGCACAACCACTGAACTTTCTAAAGTACCTTCTATAATTAGGGTGGCAGTGGTAGTAATACACAGCTGCAGCAGACGTAACTCGATAGGCCAGAGAGGCCAGGTGATGCAAGATGGAAGTAATTGGAGAAATTTAAAAACACGGAGACAAATTCAGTCAGTGGTTCTGCTGATGTAAATCTGGATGAATTCCATGGGCCTCAGTAGCAAGTGTGTGCCTCGTGCCTGCTGGAAGGAATGTGGTTCCCTGGAGCCAGGAGGTGGTGTGTGTACTGCTGCTCACCAGGACGGGACACTTCGATATGGACGTACCTAACAACGAAGAGGAGAAAAGCTATGGGACGCCAAATACCAGTGCAGTGGCAGGCTGCAATGGATGAGAAGGTTCAAATGAAGAAGGTGCCATACGAGCGACATACAGAATCACAGAATCTTCTAGGTTGGAAGGGACCTCAAACATCATCTTGTCCAACCGTCAACCTAACTGACAAAAATAGACACCCGCACAACAAACAAGGAGCATCACCATCACTAAACCATACCTCCCAGCACTACATCAACCTGTCTTTTGAACACCTCCAGGGATGGTGCCTCAACCACCTCCCTGGGCAGCCCATTCCAATGGCTGAGAACCCTTTCAGTGAAAAAATTTTTCCTAATATCCAGCCTGAACCTCTCCTGGCGTAACTTGAGGCCATTTCCTCTCGTCCTGTCACCTGGGACTTGAGAGAAGAGACTGACCCCCATCTCTCTACAACCTCCTTTCAGGTAGTTGTAGAGGGCAATAAGGTCTCCCCTCAGCCTTCTCTTCTCCAGGCTGAATAACCCCAGCTCCCTCAGCCTCTCCTCATAAGACTTGTGCTCCAGACCCCTCACCATCTTTGTTGCCCTTCTCTGGACCCGCTCCAGCACCTCTATGTCTTTTTTGTGCTAGGGGGCCCAAATCTGGACACAGTACTCGAGGTGGGGCCTCACCAGCGCCGAGGCTCTTTGCATAATTCAGCTGCACAGTAGTTATCTTTCTCCAGCAAAACATCTGATCTTCATGTGAGGCAGGATGAAGTCTTGCTTACTTAAAATTAGAAGGCCCCAGTTGCAAGTTGAGCCATATGCACCCTGACAGTGCTCTGCTGTGCCTTCTTCTCTGGGCACAAAGCTGTACTTTCCAAAGGTAACATAGTTACTCAGCATTCTAAGGTACTCTTTACTCCATGAGGAGAAAAGTTGACTAGGCCTTGGCCAGCAGTGGGTTCATCTTAGAGCTGGTTGGCATTGGCTCTACCGGACACGGGGGAAGCTTCCAGCAGCTTCTCACAGAAGCCACCCCTGTAGCCCCCTGGCTGCCAAAACCTTGCCACGCAGACCCAGTATGAGGTGTATGGCAGGATTGCAGATGCTTGTGGCAAAATAACTGGGAAAGGTTAGGGAAGGTCCTGTAAGTGCTGGAGAAGAGCTGATGACTGAGATTTAACGCACTGATTTGTTACCTCCTCTAGATACCATCATGTAATAATACTTGTAACGATGAGTCGGGCTTCTGTCATAAATAACCTGGATGTATTTTAACAGGTGGATTTTTAAAGGTTTCCCATGTGCCTCTGAACAGCAGGTCTGGTTGTAAAGAAAATCCAGGTGCTTCTGAGAACCAAGCAGTAAAAAAGAGCCCTCAGATTGCTACCAAAAGCTCTTTATTAAAATTAGCTCAGATTGGATTTATGGATTATGCTAAAACTTCATGTTAACAGATGAGAAACAAACCAGGCTGCCTTCCTAATCTGTGCCATGACAGAAATTTGAAATCAGAGACTGCAGAAAGAGTTTGAACCGTCAGATGATGTGCAAAAGATTTATTTCTCCTTACTCAGGAATTTGTTGACTTTCAGTACTTTCCTGGCAGAGGTGACACGGTTGTCTTTCCTTATGTTCATACTTTTTTGGGTGTGTATATACGACCACTTTAACTGAAGTTTAAAAAAAGCAAAATATAACTTAAATTACACCTTTAAAAGACATAATCAAAATAAAAGAAAAAGACTTTCTATAGAAAAAATAGAAGCTTTATTATTATTAATATTGTGGTTAGCCTTGTTATTATTTTTGTATCTATAAGTTCCTTATTGAAGTATTCTAAGACAGTCCTTATTAGGTCTATATTGTTAGAAAAAGTGTAGTGTTTAAATTTACTGATCTTGTTAAAATTGGATTGTGAAGCAAGTGTATCACTGGGAAACTATGAAATCAGAGAGGACTCAGTTCTAAAGTTAAAAATCCACTGGTCAGAAAGTTTTAGAGCAATAGAAGGAAACCTGGCAACATAACAATATGTCACGAGAATGTGCATTTCAAGCTATATGTTGCATATCTATTCATATCAGTGGCAGTTGGCAATTAATGGCAATGGTGTCTGGCTGATTGGTCACCAGGGTTAAGACACTCATTAGCATGAATAGGGATATGCTCCTAAAAGAAGTTAAAAACTCCAGCAAGTTTTTCATATGGTCCTTGACCAAGGGTGACAGGTGGCATAGCTACTTTAACGAGGTCACGATCGTGATGAAATGATTGATGTAACACGCTATTTTTATGCTATTGCAACATCTGTATCATGAATGCCTTTGCTAATAATTCAAGGACAGAATTTTGCAGTCCACAAAGCTAAAATTTCATTGAATCTATTGAAAACTTCCTTATTTAGTGACAAAGGCTTCTGAGTTAGTACATTTTTGGAAGATTGTGCAGCATAGTCCGTTCTTCAGATCTTTGGTCTTTGCCACAGGACAGATGTTCCGTTCATGAAGAGCAAATACTTTTGCAGAACAAGTGTTTATTCTGGCACTGAATTCGGTTTTCTTTGGATGAAATTGTATTGTCACTGACATTTTGTCTTTGTGCTGGGGAAGGATTTTACAATTCAGTAGAGAAGAGCAGGACGGTATATTTTAGGTAGCATTACTAATAAGGCAAATATATTGCAACACATAAAGTGAAAAAGACAGCACAGTATTTCCAAAGTATATTTGAAAATAAGTTATAAGCCAGGGTATTTTTGTGTAGCAGAGAATACTATTTTAAAACAGAAATTACATATAGGAAAATACTACAGTTTGGGTCTGAAGTATGATTTCAGGATAAGAAATCTGATGTGTTTTACTGGTTTTGTTTGTTTGTTTGTTTGCTTGGTGTTTTTCAGTGAAATACGAGGAGCTGTACTGTTTCTCCTTCAATCCAAAATTAGATAAAGAGGAACGAGAACAAGGCTGGAAGCTGGTGGACCTCAGTGAAGAATATAATCGGATGGGTGTTCCCAACAGCTATTGGCAGATCAGCGACGTAAACAGAGACTATGGAGTGAGTTGCTGTGATTTCTCTGTTGCAGTCTCACTGAGGACTAGTGAAGTGCTGGGATGCAGGATCCCTTTGTGCTCAGTGCTGTATGTACATCTAGTAAGGTGTGGTTCTTCCAGGCTTTTACATAAACAGGCACATAGAAAGGACATGTCTTTATTTAATATATGTGGAAATTAAGCACAGAAAGCTCGTCCGCAGTCAGTTTCCAACATCAGTGCTTGGCTGCCTGGGGAGAGGTTTAAATCATACTTAAATGTTATGTGTCTGAATGAGCATTTTCCTGATGTATAGGGTTATACAAAATTACTACACAGTCATTTTAAGACAAAAGTTTACTTGAAATAGTGGATTTGGCAATATTTTTCCTCACTGGCCATCCTCACAATGCTTTTGAAGACCCTGTGGTCGACTGTTAGTGTTTTTCACAGCCATGACAGGTCATATCTCTTCCTAGCTGTCCTGCCCAATTCAGTCCTGTACAATTGAAGTCCCTAGAATGTTAATTAATTGTGAGAAATAATAACCCAAACATTTTTGAAGGAAGTTTGTGCACGCACTCCATTGGCTCTGCTGCTGGAGCACATCCATGTTAAGAAAGGCCTGTGAAGTTCTCAGAGAAGACTGAATGTGCTGTCAGGGTTTGTTTTCTTTTTGTTAAAACAGCGGAAAAAATGTTTTGACCTTTTTTAAGATAAAGTGTAGGAAAAATGGCATCATGAATAAAACCCAGTTGACCACAGAGGCATCTGTAACCACAAGCCCTTCCTTTTCTTTCTTCTCCTTCATTACTTATCTTTAGCTCTCTCAGAACCTAATTTTTTCCTGGGCATCCTAATTCCTTTAGTCATCTCAGAAAGTCCCAGGGAGATACTGGATACGCTTTTGATCCCAGCCAGAATGCCATAGGCAGGATCAGGAAAAAGAAGTTAGACCAGGACCCATTTGTGGTCCCACTTCTCTCCAGAGGAACTTCTGGGCTTTTTTGCAGGCTTGTTGGGTTCCTTTCAGATGTAGAAGGCATTTTCAGGGCTGCTTGCCTTTTGCAAGCATTTTGGTATCCTCATTTTATTCGGAATAATTTCTCTTGTCTGAGTCCCTGGTATCCTCATTTTATTCGGAATAATTTCTTTTGTCTGAGTCCCTGTTTTTGTCTTTTTTCTTTTTTTTTAATTTTTATTTTTTAATTATGAGATTTGCTGGAAAATTTGGCTCTGTAGTCTCATCCCTTGATAAGAGAGGGGTGTTTGAGAACTTCACCCCCTCCCATCCTTACTTCCTAATTCAGCTGCAGAGGAAACCTCAGCTGTAAATACAACCTTGCTCTATATAACAGTCAATCTTTCCTGGTTTGAATGTATGGTCTACCTGTTTATTCTCAATGAGGCATGAATTAAAATTTGGAAATATAGCTCTTTAATCCTTCTGCTTCAGTTTTGCCATCTGTAAGTTAAAATTAATGCTTTCCAGCTTCAAAATACTGCTTTGAGAAATGTAGGTGATGTGTATACAATAATTATGGAATATTCCCTGAGATTAGAGTTCCTTGGCATTTTGGTTTTGCTGTGGAGATAGTTAATGCTAGTTGTATTTTGTAGACCAAATCATCAGAGTTCCCTTTCACAGGTCTGTGACTCTTACCCTACGGAGGTGTATGTGCCAAAGGCTGCGACTGCACACATCATCGTGGGGAGCTCTAAATTTCGGAGCCGAAGGCGTTTCCCAGCTCTTTCCTACTACTGCAAGGATAACAATGTAAGTGTGAATTTGTAGCTGTGAAGTGTTTGCTTATTTTGGCCTTGCTTTCGTAATTCTTCTGTTAAGCTTTCACAAGAAGAAATCAGTGTTTATTTTAAAAAAAAAATATTAAAAGATGGTTCGTGTAGTCTGTTTAGTATGGTTAGTTCATTAATAGGCATTTAATGCAGTCATTTAAACCCAGCTTCAGCATCCAGGTAATCCGAAAAGATGTGATCCCTGTATCACAAGGAAGTGGAGTAGTACAAGAGGTCCTGAAACGTGGGTGGCAGAAGAGTGAAGGCCAGTAGCAGAGAGCTTAGCAGGTGATTGGGAGGAGAACAGAGCAATTTAGGATGTGGTAGCCACAGCCCGAGAGCAAGTCAAAGAGGAGGAAAAGTCATACTTGCAGCAATTACAGAATAAGGAGTAGTGTCTTCAGAAAAGATCTGTGAATAGACCCAAAAAGGGTGGATGAAAAAGCTACCAATTTTGGCTGAGCAGCGTGTCGTGGCTTTGTTGAAGAGACTCTCCTTGCCTGTAAGGACGAGGGGTGCCACCTTCTCCTCTCCCTGACAGATATTCTCAGGGCTGAGCGAGGAACTGCCTCAATTGTCTGTCACCATTTGGAAAAAAACTTGTACCTAGACTATTTGCATTTCTATTTCTGGCAGCTGAGGTGAAGGAGACCCTTGGACTGAAGGATCCCATGGACTGAATGTTTTTCCATTTGCATCCCAGCCCCCTAGGGACTGGCTTAGCTCAGCTGTCACTACCGGTTAGGAGGATGGTGTCCCCTCTGTACTCACAAAGGATCTGTGTGTCTAATATCTCCTGTTTCAGTCCCAGACTGGCAATTACATCAAGAGGTCTTCCCTAGGGCTGGGAGATGGCCAGGACTTCCCAAGAGACAGAGCTAGTGTGGGATTGCAGGGCGTCTGTAGAGTCTGCCAAGCAGGATGGGAGATGTTTCCATAGGATGTCACAAGCAGAAATCATAACCTATAGTCTCCATGGAAATCTTATCTTTACAGTGGCCACTATAGGTTTAAGCTTCAGAAGGAAGGAATGAGACATAATTTTGACCCCTTTTTTACCCGTTATTTCATCAGAATTCTGCTTCCATAAAGATCTGTGAATTTGACAGCAAAACAGGAGGATAGGAATGTTTAAATAGTAAATACATACAGCCTCTGCATAAATTCTTTATTATCTTTAATATTTCATTAGGGTCAAAAGTTTCAAAGTTAATCACTTTGGATAATCAAGTAAGTCCAAATATAGATATCTAGGATTCAAAACACCTGGACATTTCCAAATCTCGGTGAAAGAAAAGGCCTGAGGGATCAGCTAGATTCCAATATATAGTGATCCAGTTTGGATGAGTTCCGTGGTTTCAGTCTGAATGTTTTCTCTGTTGGAGTTGGAGTTCAAGTGAAGGTTCAGGTCACCAGGATCTGAAGCATTGTGTTTAATCCTGGATCCTTTGCAGTTCAAAGGGCTAGGAAAAGGGTTGGGAATGTTGGGGGAAATACCTCTTCATGAGTTAGAAGGTTGCCATGAGTTGCCAGCAAGAGAGTGGGGTAAGATTCCTGATGGTAGACATGGAATAGCTATGGTGACAGCAGGTTGGGAAGAGGTCTTCTGCATGCAGGGGAGGTGGGTGCCAATCGTCCGGTCTTTCATACCCAGAACTTTCCCTCAGCTCTTTGGTACTGACAAATTCAGTGATGGTGGGACACCTTGCTCTGTGTGAATGTGACAAGATCAAATTCTGGAACTATCAGTTGAGTCTGTGCATTAGCAAAACATGACCCTCTCTTGCCCAACTCTTAAACATAGCCCAAGGAATGTTATAGACAAACGTGCTCATCCTAAGAAATTGGCCCAGGTGAGCAGAAGGAGATCTCTTCATGGATATCATGTGCAGTGATTCCCAGTTATGGTATTTAGTGGTCACTGGATCAGCTTATCTTCCTCTAGTTTTGCTGTGCTGGCAGTGCAGCTATTGCTAAAGCTGGGGCTAAACATGGTCTTAACCCCAAGCCTGACTTGACAGAGAAGCCATTCTCTCATGCTGGTGCCAGCACCAACACACACCTTAGAATTTGGGGCTTCCAGGATGACAGAATGCAATGGACTCCAGCCCACACTTTCCCAAATCCTAACCTTCATCCACAACCCTAACTTCAACCTTAACCTTGAGGGCCATATCTGCCTTGTGTGTGGTACACAAGGGACAAGAGAGAAATGCCTTTCTTCTACTAAAATGACATGTTGTGGAGATATTCACATGCACCTTTTGCTTCATGCAAAGAAGGTATAAGCATATATTAAATCACTGGAACGTGGGCTAATCAGCAGGCGAGGCTCCTGATAACTAATAATCTGTTTGCAAAAACTGTTAGTAAAGCGTGAGCAGGCACGATTCAGGGTTTCTGTATTAAAGATCCACGTTTTACCGATTGACTACTGATACTTCAAAGACTTGGCTGAAAATGAGCATGTCCCTTCTCACAGTAATAAATAATCTGTAGGGCAGTCCGCACGGGTCACGACCTTCAGCAGACAGATTCTCATCATGCTTATGTTCAGTGCTTAGAAAGTGCCCTTGGCCCCCTTGCCCTCTACAAATCTAGCTGCCTAGCAGAAATTAAACCCTCCCTGCTCACCCATTTCACATTCTGTTCCTTCTTTCCCAGTTTCATCTGGAGGTCTGATCCTGATGAGTCTTGATTGATTAATAACTGTGCTCCAGGAGTCAGGCTGCCTGAGTCACTTCCCATGCAACGAGGTCTTTCTCCAGAGGCTGTGCTAAAAATACACCACCCTCACTGATCTGTCCAGCTGGATGTTAGGCATTTTTGTTTCCTGGACTCATGGTGTCTCAGGCTGTTTAGTAAAGCATGCGTTGGTCTAAATTGGGTATAATCAGTATCCCCACTGGTAAGTGGGAGTGACAGTGCAAAGGGACCCATTCTTCATCAGGAAGAGAGTGACCAGCAGGTTGAGGAAGCTTATCCTCCCCCTCTACTCTGCCCTGGTGAGGCCCCACCTGGAGTGCTGTGTCCAGTTCTGGGCTCCCCAGTTCAAGAAGGACAGGGAACTGCTGGAGAGGGTACAGCAAAGGGCTTACAAAGATGATTAAGGACCTAGAACATCTCTTGTATGAGGAAAGGCTGAGGGACTTGGGTCTTTTAGTCTGGAGAAGACTGAGAGGGGATCTCATCAACACCTATAAATACTTAAAGGGTGGGTGTCAAGAGGATGGGGCCAGTCCTTTTTCAGCATTGCCCAGTGACAGGACAAGAGGGAACGGGCACAAACTTGAACACAGGAAGTTCCATCTAAACTAAAGTGAAGAGGAGGAACTTCTTCACTTTGAGGGTGGCAGAGCTCTGGGACAGGCTGTCCAGAGAGGTGGTGGAATCTTCATCTCTGGAGACATTCAAAACCCACCTGGACAGCAGGTTCCTGTGCAACCTGCTGTTGGTGGACCTGCTTTGGCAGGGGGGTTGGACTAGATGATCTCCAGAGGTCCCTTCCAACCCCGTATCATTCTGTGATTTTGTGATTCATGCTATACCAGTGTTCTCATGATTGCAGGGTTGTACTCCTCGCGTCCTCTAGACACCACCTTTCAGGAGTTATTCTACATTAGGGAAATACTATAGTTAAAATAGCTCTAAAACTTGGATTCAAGACTACACCTGGGCCAATGGGATTGTATTGTTTTAAGATTTCCTTGCCTTTTAAGGATGAATTTGCTTATTAACTTGTAATTCATTTTACCATTCTGCCCTTCCCACATAACTGTACATCTAATGAGCTGTTTTGTATATGCTTCTGGATGCTGAATAATTTCTGCTTCATAACGATGGTGATTTTTGGTTTTTTGATTGTTTTTCTGCAGGCATCCATCTGTAGAAGCAGCCAGCCTTTGTCTGGCTTTAGTGCTCGATGCCTTGAGGATGAGCAGATGCTCCAGGCCATTAGAAAAGCAAACCCAGGGAGTGATTTCCTATACGTTGTTGACACTCGGCCCAAAGTAAGTACATTCAATTTCTGGCACGTAGCAAGACTGAACCTGGGCTGATGCACAGGGAGGATGCACAACCCAAATGGCTGACCGTAGTTCTGATCTTAGTTGCACCTGGGTAACTCCACAGGTAAATCAAGATTTATCAGGGGGAATCTTCACCTGGAACCTTGCCCACATTTTTATCCCTTAAGAGGATGTTTTTCTTTACACTGAGCTTTTCTCTTTTTTTTTTCTTTTTTGTTCTTAACAGAATGTCGAGATACAGAGAAGTAACTAGCTCAGAATAGAACTATTTCTGCACACAGAGGAGCTATCAGTAGCTGTGTTACTGACGGGGTTAGCGAAAAATAATTCCCATTATAAACCTGTATTTACAGTTGTTTGTGATGGTGCAAACCTCTGCCTGCTTATACTAAAATCTTCCATGCAAAATTTCTCCTGCAAGTGGGAAAATTTCAACGACCTCTGCATAAGGCTAAGGAAAGACCATTTGATGAGGTGACAAGAAGGAGACCTTCTTTGAATATCTCCAGCACTTTTGTGGTTTTGAGAGAGAGTCTGAAATATGGTAAATAGTGATCTCAGATGCCAAATCTCTTTAATTGACTAAAATCTTTGGCCAAGATAAAAGCTTTAGAAAAAAAATATGCTGTGCAGAAACACTGAAACTCAGTCGTGATCTAGAGGAGGCTGGAAGCTAAAAAAGCTTTGTGTCCAAATTTGGCATGCTAGCAAACAGGTGATGAGAGCTAGATAGGCTTCAGTGTCTGGAGGTGGGAGCAGGGATATAGTCTTTCTTACAATATCAGCAGCTTCTCTGCTGAAGCTGAACTTCTGAAGCTACCAAAGCACCTGAAGAAAAGATACCAAAGGGGCAAATCTCCACAAAATCCCTAGTAGATCTAGGATGTGGGGGAAGAGGGAAAACAAGACCAAAGGCTTGAGGAAAAGGAACAAACAAGGAAGCTGTTTCAGCAGCCTGAGATGAGGAGACAGAGCCTGGAGGGGCAGGGTGGCTGAAGCTGAGAAACATGAGGAATAGAGGGAGGAAGGACAAACCTGGCAGAGATGGAACAGAAATGAGGCACCTGTCTGGTTGGTGACTGACTGAAGCTCTGGGGGCTGGTGGGGAAGTGCTGAGTGCTGGCAGCTGTAATGGGAGGCAGGAGACAGATAAATGGGGCCTTGGCATGTCTTGTTGCACTTTGTCATTTGGTGACTACTTAGACCTCCAGTTCCCTCTCTTTTACTGGGAAGACAAGGATGGTACCACCTTGTTTGTGGTCCTGAAGCGAGTCGTGATAAGCACTAGGAAAGGATGGGCACAACTGTGTTCAGAGCAGGGTTTGGATGGGAATTAGAGACCTGGCTGCCTAAATAATGCTTGTTTAATGGTTTTCTGTATGTGATAATATTTATAGCTTAGCATTTCCTGGCTGATGATGTTAGTACTCTTTCCTAATTGAGGCTTGCTCATTGATGGGATTTATTAGTAATGACTTACTGACTTGGCTATTAATGATGTTTTGCAAGGTAGTAACAGGAAGGACCCATCCTGTAAACCTTTCTGGGAAGTGACTTTGGTGAGACACCTCCTGTGTGCAGTGAAAGAAGCCTGTACTTTAAGGGGAGAGCATGAAATTGGCTCATTTATTCATGAACGACAGCATATGTCCAGCAATACTCCTTCTTCAGGAGCCACTCAGCAGATGAAAACTGTTTGTTTTCATTTAATTTCTCTGGGGAAAAACAAAAAAAAAAGTTTTGATGTGAGGACATTTATATGAACAGATTCCTACTTATCTCTGTGCTCCAAGAATGGACTGATTTTTCTAAAGCTCCTGATTCCCAGGTGCCAAATACAGCCTTGTTACAGCTGTTAGTTAATTTTGCAGCTCCTGATGCATGTATAAATCTAGAGCTCGTAGGAAGTGATAGATACCAGCGCAAGCGGTTCCTGGCATTCCCCAGGGAACCTTTAACAGAAGGTAAGTTGTTGAGTCTGGTGCAAGTGCTGTAGGAAGCTAAACAACTACCTTCCTCTTCTCTCCTCAGAACTGCTTCCTTGCAAAGGTGATGAATATTGATGGGGCAGGGAATTCAGCTTTCCCCAGAGCTATTCATGTGCTGTCCCTCATTGTGCTTGATACTCTTCAGAACAAAAGCTTTGGCTGCAGAGGAAAGCTTTGTTTCCACTTCACTTAAATACACCAGGATGGCCATATGCAGAGCTTTACTCAGCCTTCTGTCTGTCTTCATTTTCTCCTTCCTCTATGTGTTTACAGAAGAAGTTAGTGTAAAATGACTGCTTATGAGTGAAACAAATTATTCCTATAACTCTTTATAACAAGGCAGGACTCGGTTATCCTCCACATTAAAGAAGATGCCAGGAAATCTGGCAAGTGAGGGCTGTTCCCTTTAGAGTCTGGCTCCTCGTATTCACTGAGATTAAGTGAGGACAGGCATAATTTGGAGAGCTTTGCAACAACTGCTTTAAGAGCAACAGATGGAATTTTGGTAGGTGATGTGGAAAACTTGTTAGTAAATATTGTGGCAGCTGCAAAGTTTGGCAACTGACAGTATTTAAAATAAATGAGTGTCAGAAAGCCTTGCAAATTTAACCTTATATTTATTTGCTTTTAAAGAGGGCTATTTCAGACTGTCTTCATAAAGGATTTCTGTGATAAAATTGCTGTGCAGCAGAGACAGTTAATAGCATTTATTTTACCAAGGATTAGGTCAGTTGGGGGCTAGATGGTTTTCATTTAAGGTTTTGGGGGTTTAGATTTATGTGCACAGATCTTTCTTCCTGAAGCTCTCTGCTATTGCAGAGAGATGCTGCTCCATGTTGTTTATATTAGAACACTGATGTCTACTTCAAAAGATAAAGATTAGGATTCAGCAGATAATTTTTATCTTTCTAACAAGTCACACTGAGGACTCTGTCCTTAAAGGACATGCTGTTCACAGGCTGTATCTTTTTTTTTTTATTGTTCATTGATAGTCAAAACATCAGCAGAGTGCTGGTTGATAGACAAGATTTTTGGGTTTTTTTCCTGCACTTTCCTGAACTGCATACTACAAGTTAAAATAAGTTTTACACGAGATTTGAGTAAATTAAAAATGCTGGGTTTTTTTGCCTAGGCTCCTATCTTAGAATATGGTTCCTTCTGTTGTATCATCAAATTCATGCTGTTTCAGTTCCTAATGGTGGTCCACAAATGTAACTGTGTGCTCCTATTGCCAAGTCCTGCTCGTGGGAATGGATGCACTAGGAAGTGTGAAGATGGGGAAAAAGTTCCCTATCTTCACATATTAAATTGGACAGAATAAAAGAATTGAGAAGTGGTCTCACCTACCTGTTTTCTTTGCATCTAAAATGAAATTATAATGCCATAAAAAGCTTTTAGTCTTTAGCTGTTTTCTTTGAAAGTTAAGGGGTCAAATTTGCTCCATAGAAACCTGTTTTGACCCGATATATGAAAAAGCTGGACTTGTTCATCTTAGTTGGAGATGGGTTGGCAGCAGACAATCAATCCTACTCGATTGTATGCGTTAGGCTCTGATTTAAAATTTAATATTGGCAGTAGGAGTGGAAGAGATCGGGAAGAGACACATTCTTGTCTCTTGATACTCATGGTACCATCAGCCGAGTAGTGAAGCATATTATTGTGAGTTTCGGGAGTGACCACAGAAGCAGCAAATCAATAGCTCTGTCTGCAATATTGGGAAATAAAGTGGAAACAGAATTATCTGCACAGCCTCTTGTCCCCCAGGCAATGCCTAAGGCACACTTTGTTTAGATATTTCATGAGCACTGCCTCTCAGTGCAGTGAAGACAAGTCACTTTTGTCCAACTGATGCCTCATAAGGTCTCTCCAAAAGCTTCGTTAGTGCCCTCCAGTCTGGATGTGCACCATCCATCATTATTTAATTATTAAAGCTTTCCTGAGCAGAAGCTGTTAGTTGTCTGGGGAGAAGCAGGTATGCCATGTGGGATGTTTTAGTTCTTCTTGGAGCCTTTGTATTTCTTGGGAAGTTCAAATGCTCCCCAACCTTACAGCTTGCATTTCGTAGGAGAACAGGGACTTCATGCAAAGGGACAGTTTCTTTCTATTGGACAGTGAGATTTCACTATTGGAAATAATATATAAATAAATATAATAAAATAGATGGGGTATTAAAGTACTTAATTCATTTCTCTCAGCTCTAGTTTTCAGCCCAGAGATCAAAATCTGGCATAAGGGGCTTGGCAGATAATTTTCTTCCCCCCTCAAGAATTTCAAAAGGGGGCAAAATAAGCATTAAAAAACACCCTTAATTTTATGGTTGGGAAAACTGAACTAAAAAAGCCTTCCGTGACTTTCCCATGCCAGGAAGCAAGTAACAGATTCACAGGCAAAACTCCAGCTTCCAGTTGAATGTGTTTTTTGCTGAAGCACAGCAAAATATTTGATAGCCCTGCGCTGCAGATGAAAATATTTGCGGTAATTTTGTCAATTTAAATCTGTTGTGGGCTTACGCAACTAGAGCCAAGCTACTATAAACACAGGGAAAACTACTCCAACCCTCTCTTCATTATTCCAAGCTTTGAAGAAAGAAGCTGTATCAATTTTTGGACGATTTGAGCAGTAAAACACAGTAATTTGGGCAACATTACAGTGAAACCATGGCACGGCAGATAAGACACTGCCACCTCCTGGTTTGTTCTGCTGGTAAACATAATGCTGGTCAAAAAATGAAATTAGAATAGCCTTTTGAAAACAAATTAAAACCTTTATGCTCTTGCAGAGGAGCCCTACATACACTGTGTTTTTGGACCTCACTCATGAAGTTGACACTGGAATTGTGTGGAATGGAGGTCAGAGCTCAGCAGCCCAGCGCCCTGCAATGGGCTGTGAACAGATCCCCGATTCCTAACCCGTTGTGTTGACACCCTGATAAATGCCTCCTATTTGTGCCTGCCTTAAATCACTCAGATTTATTGCAGTAGACCATGAGCTTTGTTTTGAAAAAGAATCTGTTTGCTACTGGTTTTCATCCAATTTTCCCTAATTTTTTTTTTCAGCTCAACGCTATGGCAAACAGAGCAGCAGGGAAGGGGTATGAGAACGAAGACAACTACTCCAACATCAAGTTCCAATTCATAGGCATCGAGAACATCCACGTCATGAGAAACAGTCTGCAGAAAATGCTTGAAGGTAACTCTCTTTTTTTTTTTTTATTGAAAACTGGAGGAAAGATTTGATCCTTCTGTCATGTAAAACCAGGGGAACTGCTCTGAAATTGGCAGCAGTGAGAATGGGCATGAGAAGAGAACTTTCCCTAGTGTGCTGAATGCAGCTGCCTGCTGACTGGTGGGACCCGTGCAATGGAGCATCGTGGCAACCAGGGGGGATTTCCTAATTGTGCAAACACCTTGTTCCATGGGTGAAATCCAGGTGTCGTTTACTTTAGTGGCGAAATTCATTTGACTTCAATCCACCTTACTTCTGCTACCTCGTCTTCTGCGGCTTACAGTTTGATGGTATAATGAAAAAAAAATCACTTATGCTGATTTTGATGCTAGTGGAAAACATAAGAATTTGGTTTTTAAGCTCAGAGAATGTATGTTTTGATTTCTGTATGTTGTCAATAAGGAGTCATGCATTTTAGACTGGGATTTTTTAATAGAAACTTACTCGTGCCCTGTATGGAGCATGTCACATCGAAACTCACAGTCAATGGGTGTAACCATTCAGCACCTTCATAATCCTATCAAAATTAATAATAATTGCTTTATAAATACTTATCAGTGTATAAACGAGCACATCTGCATTGCCATTTAATATTTTGAGTACATTACTGTTTAGATGCCTTCTGGAAAAAGGGTAAGAATAAATTAAGCCATCCTTGACCCTCAACATCTTGTTGACTTCTAACAAGCAGACAGTGAATAGTGCTCACTGCACAGAGTCTCTCTATTTACTTCATGTGTGTCATCAACACCTTCTTTCACCTCCTGGATCAGCTTCATTTGGCTGTTCTTGACTTGAGGCTCTGCCCGTGCTCTCTTGTTCTTCATCTGTCTGCATGTAAATGTGAATTTTAGATCTAAGCAGGGGCTCCCATTTTCCATGACAGCACAGCTGTGCTCTGTTTTCAGATGAGAGCAGTTTATGAAAGCCAACAGTAAAGTGTGTTGTAGGTAGAACAGTCACTTTCTTCATGACCTATTTTGACTTTTTCCTTGGTCTCAGGATCTCAGGAAGGCAAATAGAAGGATTTTCAGTTCACTGCAGAGCCTTGTTGGGCTAGGAGAGAGGGCAGGTGAATAAACCTGTCACTATTTATTCAGCTTAAGACCATCAAAGCCAAAATAGTAAACAACCAGCCTGGCTGCGTGGGACAGTGCTGCGTGTTGGTTTTGAGCCAAAAGTTTGAGCCCAAACTGACATGTAATGAGGTACTTTCTAATGCATTGAACGCTTCAGGCTGCTTGGGGGGGTCGGGGCATAACTTCTTGACATCTATTTTTAAATGAGCCATGTGCTCAAAACATCTGCTTTTTTTTTTTCATTGGTTTTATCTTTGCTGTGTTGAAGTGTCATATTTATTGACCTGGCTGATAAGATTAGAAATCAGAGAAGTTAAATCTGTAGTTTCAAACACTTGAGCCTTTCAAGTAGTTTTGTTTTCTTTTTTTTAAAGAAATCTTATGACTTTCAGCACACAAGCAGGGCTTTTCTCATGGAAGGGGCTGCAGAGTTTTCATCTTTTTCTGTTTGTAATAGTGTCCCTTCATCTGCTTCCCCTGTGGCCTTTAAAGGGTATTTATTACCCAACTTGCACATACAAGAGGAACCAGGACCAAAAAGGCCGCCACGATCTATAATAATATAAATTTAATACGGCTTTAAATTTTTATGGAGGAGTATCTAAACACACCTGGGGGAATCTCTAAGGTAAAGCATCACATCACCCTACCAGCATTACAAACTGTATCTGCTGCTCCTGGTCTGTTCTAAGGTGTTAGAAGGTACATAAAAAACCTTTGAAAAGATGAATGGGGCTGATGACAACTGATTTGAGTTTAATGTGGGCTGTCTTGTCGCTCGGAAGCGTGTACAGCACAGGGCATCAAAACATAACAGGGCTGACGTGTTGCAGGGGTGCGAGGCCAATTTTAGCCCATTTACTGGGATTAAGCAGAAGTGAAGGTTGGAGGATCTTTTCCACGTAAGAGACTGCAGGTTAATTTCAGTATAAATTTTTAAATAACTTCCAGTGCTGAGGAAATTTGAACAAAAATGGAGTGTTTAGTTTTCCATTGGAAAAGGCACTTCACCAAAACATAACAGGGCTGACGTGTTGCAGGGGTGCGAGGCCAATTTTAGCCCATTTACTGGGATTAAGCAGAAGTGAAGGTTGGAGGATCTTTTCCACGTAAGAGACTGCAGGTTAATTTCAGTATAAATTTTTAAATAACTTCCAGTGCTGAGGAAATTTGAACAAAAATTGAGTGTTCAGTTTTCCATCGGAAAAGGCACTTATATGGGGAACATGTTCATTTCAATGATGTTTCTTTCAGAAAAAGCTGAAGAAATCAATTTATACTTATAATAATGTCAATAATTTATGAGTAGGTAATAATTCAGCTTTGTGATTTTACTGACTGTAATTCTAGCAATTTTATTTATCTTAACTTCACCTTGTATTTACTCTTGTATAGTGTTATTTCGCCCTTTGTGATTTTACTGACTGTAATTCTAGCAGTTTTATTTATTTTAACTTCACCTTGTATTTATTCTTGTATAGTGTTATTTCAGCAAAATATATCAGGGTTATAAAATGATTAAATTTGTAGGATAAGGAGAATCTTTTCAGAATATGCAAAAAATGTTGAGATTTGACTGTACTCTGGAAGTAAAATGCATTTCAACATGCTGGTATTTCCTTCCAGAAGAAAAAAAAAAGTTTTACTTTTGTCTCTGCAGCTTTAGTATCCTTCCAGAAGAAAAAAAAAAGTTTTACTTGTCTCTGCAGCTTTAGTATCGTATTGATTTTTATTAATTTATTTTTTTTCATTTAAAGAGAGGTACATGTGAAGATCCTTGTGATATTTTTGATCCTGTGGTCCAACCTCCTTGACATAATTTTTAGCATTGGAAGGAAACGTTGCACAAGGACTTTTCTGGGTAAAGATCCAAGGGCTGCCCGGGGCTGGTGTTTGGCAGGTGTGACGGGTGAGCTTTGCCGTGCGTCCGGGGGCCAACCAAGACTTGACCCCCAGCTGTTGTGCGTTGAGGGGATGACCCCACATGGTCCCTCTCTGTATTTAAACAGCAAATATGAGCTTCTCCTCCCCTCATACCAGCAGCATTAGTTGCTGATGTAAGAGCAGCCCTCTGATCCTTGGACTTCAGTGAGGGTTTGGCCCGTGGCATTTATTCCTTCCTCTACCTACGACCGTCCTACCAGAAATGGGGGAACTGGTCCAGCATCCCCCTCTGGTGCTTTTGCTGGTGGAAGAGGCAGGTTCCACCATGTGTCCTGGTTCTTCCACCCCTCCACACCCTGGATTGCTATGAGCTCTGCCCAGGGGTGGGTTGATTTTCCTGTGCCAGCAGGTCTTGTTTCTTCCAGATTTTGCTGCCTTTTCTGCTGAAATGCCTTTTCCCCTTAGGATAAACTTCTTAATTAAATTCATAATTGAACTCAGTATTAAGGTCCAGATCAGTAGCCAAAAACCATGTGAAATGCCCAGTGTATATCTGTAGGACAGTCTGAACTTTGCCCAGTGAAGTGGTCAGTAAATATTGACTCAAATTTGGTAGTGGGAATGAGCAAAGCACTATTTCAGCCTTACCTTGGGCTTTTGTCAACAGAGAGAGCAGCTTCAGCCAGAATTCAGCTACTAATTGGTCCTGCTTCCATCTGCACAGGGGCATTAATCATCTGAAACGCTGTTTGCTTTCCGTGCTGCTATCTGTGCGTTTTTATAAATATCCTTCAAAAATGACTTTTAAAATAACCATCTGGGAGAGGCCCCGCGTACAGAGATCGCACGACTCTGTGTGGACACATTAAGATATTTTGCCTCTGAATGAGAGGGAGTTATTCCAGGCAGGTACACTCAGAACTGGTATAAACTCTGGCTCTGGATTGGAAAATTAGATTCCAATCACATTGAAGAAAACTAACATTACACCACTGGCCGTAATTAACGGAGTCCTGTAGAAGATTTCCAGAGGACAGGAGACCTACTAGGACATTATTAATTCACAGGTCATACATTAACTTAAATAATACTAAAGCTACTATAATAATAAATAATACTTTTTTTTTTTTTTTTTTTTTTCATTTAAAGAGAGGTGCATGTGAAGATCCTTGTGATATTTTTGATCCTGTGGTCCAACCTCCTTGACATAATTTTTAGCATTGGAAGGAAACGTTGCACAAGGACTTTTCTGGGTAAAGATCCAAGGGCTGCCCGGGGCTGGTGTTTGGCAGGTGTGACGGGTGAGCTTTGCCGTGCGTCCGGGGGCCAACCAAGACTTGACCCCCAGCTGTTGTGCGTTGAGGGGATGACCCCACATGGTCCCTCTCTGTATTTAAACAGCAAATATGAGCTTCTCCTCCCCTCATACCAGCAGCATTAGTTGCTGATGTAAGAGCAGCCCTCTGATCCTTGGACTTCAGTGAGGGTTTGGCCCGTGGCATTTATTCCTTCCTCTACCTACGACCGTCCTACCAGAAATGGGGGAACTGGTCCAGCATCCCCCTCTGGTGCTTTTGCTGGTGGAAGAGGCAGGTTCCACCATGTGTCCTGGTTCTTCCACCCCTCCACACCCTGGATTGCTATGAGCTCTGCCCAGGGGTGGGTTGATTTTCCTGTGCCAGCAGGTCTTGTTTCTTCCAGATTTTGCTGCCTTTTCTGCTGAAATGCCTTTTCCCCTTAGGATAAACTTCTTAATTAAATTCATAATTGAACTCAGTATTAAGGTCCAGATCAGTAGCCAAAAACCATGTGAAATGCCCAGTGTATATCTGTAGGACAGTCTGAACTTTGCCCAGTGAAGTGGTCAGTAAATATTGACTCAAATTTGGTAGTGGGAATGAGCAAAGCACTATTTCAGCCTTACCTTGGGCTTTTGTCAACAGAGAGAGCAGCTTCAGCCAGAATTCAGCTACTAATTGGTCCTGCTTCCATCTGCACAGGGGCATTAATCATCTGAAACGCTGTTTGCTTTCCGTGCTGCTATCTGTGCGTTTTTATAAATATCCTTCAAAAATGACTTTTAAAATAACCATCTGGGAGAGGCCCCGCGTACAGAGATCGCACGACTCTGTGTGGACACATTAAGATATTTTGCCTCTGAATGAGAGGGAGTTATTCCAGGCAGGTACACTCAGAACTGGTATAAACTCTGGCTCTGGATTGGAAAATTAGATTCCAATCACATTGAAGAAAACTAACATTACACCACTGGCCGTAATTAACGGAGTCCTGTAGAAGATTTCCAGAGGACAGGAGACCTACTAGGACATTATTAATTCACAGGTCATACATTAACTTAAATAATACTAAAGCTACTATAATAATAAATAATACATAATACTTAAAGGGTGGGTGTCAAGAGGATGGGGCCAGTCTTTTTTCAGTGGTGCCCAGTGACAGGACAAGAGGGAACGGGCACAAACTTGAACATAAGAAGTTCCATCTAAACGTGAGGAGGAACTTCTTCACTTTGAGGGTGGCAGAGCCCTGGAACAGGCTGCCCAGGGAGGTGGTGGAGTCTCCTTCTCTGGAGACATTCAAAACCCACCAGGACACGTTCCTGTGCAACCTGCTCTGGGTGGACCTGCTTTGGCAGGAGGGTTGGACTAGATGATCTCCAGAGGTCCCTTCCAACCCCGTATCATTCTGTGTGACTCTCTAACTCAGTAAAAATGCTGACATTTTCCCTGTATTCCTTACATGACTTTCACTGGTTGGTATCTTTTTCCTTAAAAGACAGTCCAGTTCTACACAGATCAAAATAAACCCGTAGGCTATTTATGGGGTGAATTAATGTCTCACTGATGAAAATAGGTTGCACCAAATGTTAAGTACTTGTTTGCTGCTGGACTGAGGTATCTGAATTGGATTCTGATTGCCCTCTTTTTTTTCTTTTCATGTCACAAACTCTGTAATATTAAAAACCCCACGCTTGGCTACAGCAGGACAGAAACTTAATGTTGTAAAAACTGAGATCATTATTCTTTTTCTTTAAACATGGCATAGAGCTTGGAAAGTTTTCAGGGAAGTATTTTCCTTGATGAATTATGGCTTTCACCTCACCATCAGAACACTTCCTGACCACTAGTGGAGTTTTGCTAAGGTTTGCTTTGGGGATGGAGAACCGTGGAGTGAATCGCTTTAACTCCAACCCCACCCTCTGTGGTGACGCCGAAGGATGGGTTTGGGGGGAGCCCAGCAAGCGTGGCCACAGGAGGCTGTGACACCACTGAGGTGGCTCTCTGCCTGTCCGACAGCAGAAATCATATGGTTTTTGTTTCCAAGCCTTCAGTATTATATATATGTATATATACGTACTATACTTATTTATAATATACATGTATTTTTATATACATGATCTGCTCTCAGGGGTTTGAAAACTTTGCTCCCAACACAATTTTGGAAAATCTGTGGTGTGAAGGAGGATGTATTTAGTAAACTGTTTGCAACAGGCTTTGTGACAGCTGCTCTTTTAACTTAAATCAACCTATTGGGTGAAATTTGACCCAGACTTGTTTCTTAAATATATGTTTTTTTTCAAAGGTAAAGTTTGACTGCGAAGTAGCCGTTCTTTTCAAGAGATGACTGATCTACAGGGGGGAGATCTGAAGAGACAACTCCTAGGTTGGACAGTCAGTGAAAGCATAAGGCACCGTAATTACTGTAAATTTAAGATGTAGCTTCTTTTGCAGTTTGTGAGCTGAAATCGCCTTCAATGAGTGACTTTCTGTGGGGCCTAGAAAATTCGGGCTGGCTGAAGCACATCAAAGCCATTATGGATGCCGGCATCTTTATTGCAAAGGTAAAGTGTGCAAAATGAGAACAAACCTTGGATAACCAGGTACAGACTGTGAGGACCAAATTCCCTGCTTTTGGGGTAACTTCTGTTACCTTCGGTGATGTTGTATCTGGAAAAAACCCGTATCTGAGGAGAGATGATTCTCAGGTGCTGTCGTGTGGACATTTTGCTAACATGGTAAAAAAAAAAAAAGTTTGTGTTCCTTTTACTAAAGAATTCAAATGTACAAAAACCTCTACTACCCTGTATTTTGTTATGCCAGGTTTGTGAAGGTCCTTACTTTACTCCCCAGCGCTGATTGTGTCTTTCCCTGGTTCCTTTTTTCTCCTCCACTGGTTTCTGGACGTGTTCTTTGGTGAAGGTTTCTGTTTGAGGGCTACTTCACATGGTAGCTGTAATACAGGACCATTAGCCACTGTGTTATCCCCTCTGAGCTATTTAGCAACCAACCAAATCACCTTCTAAACCAACTCCTGCGCATGGCCATGGCCAAACTCTCCAGCAGTTTCTGCTCTTACTTGAGAACCGATTCAGGAAACAGTTGTGGGCTTTGGTAGGAAACTATTTCTCCTAATCCCACCCAAAGTAGTGCAGATGTTTGTCATCTCCCAACCCGAGTTTTGATATTTTTTTTTTATTACCCCCTTCCGTGTGCTCTGTCTTTTAAAGTTTCAATTCTTATTTTCAAGATTACTATTACGATTTCTTATAGGCCATTTTCTTCCCATGACCATAGGGCTGTCTGGGTAGAGCCTCCTGAGTTTCCCTCCTCAGCAGCTGCTCCTTTCTCTGCCTTTGCCCCTCCCCGCTCGGGGGGCAGCTGGAGCCCCTCACCGCTGCCCCAGAAGTGCACACGTTATTATTTCTCCCAGCCCTTGTAGGAATCAGGGCATTTTACATCACCTCTTGCCAACTTTTCCCCAGTGACTAGTCTTAAAATACTGTCCCAAAATTTTTTCTCCTTTGTCCGTGTGCTCGCTCCCCTCCTGCCTCCCCACACAGGCATTTTGACCCGTTCTAATTCGTGCGGTTCCCAGTTGGGTTGTTGGTCTCCTGCCCACAGGGGTTCTATTTTGGTAGAATTTACTTGTCTCTTGAGATAAACATAGATAATTTATTATTATTCCTCGTTCCCTATTAAGCCCAAACTTAACTTAAATGTTTATTTTTCTAAGCAGTATCTTTCCTAACCTATTTTATTTCTCTACTTTCTAAATTTAGTTCATTTTAGAAATGGCAAAGGCCAAAACCCTTAGAATTAAAAAAAAAAAAAACACCCTCAAGGTCCCGAAATAACGCAACACCAGACTTTGGAGAATAGTACCATCTATTCTGTATGTGTTTATATATAAAATGGGATCTTCTCTCCCCAGTTATTTACATTAAAGACCCTGGTTGATATTTTTTAATTGAAATGGACACCATGTTCTCCTGCAGTGCAGCATAAACCGGAGATGCTGCAACCACCATAGAGCATGGGGTGGGACGAGATTTAGAGTTTTCAAATGAGAAGGTTAACACTCAACATCATTCAAGAACTCAAAATTAAAAGAGCAAGGTTTCCCAGTTCCCACATGGATTCTCTCTGTATTGCTCTGTCTCGCTGTGGCTCTCTTACCCTTGCCTTTCTCCCTGCTTGTGACGTTTCTGACTTCTTCTGTGTCCTAGGCTGTGGCTGAGGAAGGTGTGAGTGTGCTTGTTCACTGCTCTGATGGCTGGGATAGGACAGCCCAGGTTTGCTCTGTAGCGAGCCTTCTCTTGGATCCACATTACAGAACTATGAAGGGATTCATGGTAAGCAGGTTCCCTTTCACAGAGTTAAATTAAGTATTACTGGCATCATTTAGTATGAATATCTTTGGTCTCAGTGGAAAATAAGCTTTCCTTATAGATTTCCTTCCCCCCCGCCCCTTTCTGTCCCTTTCCCGAGCAAATCAGCTCTGGCAGAGCATCTAGGAATGCTTATCAAGTTACTGGCCACAGGTGAAAAAGATGTGTGAGAGGTTTTTAGGTTGTATTTTAGAAAATGATGAATCAAGGTAATTGAAGCTGTGCTGAAATACCAGCATCCCATCTGCATCCATGAGGAATGCTGCTTTCTCCTCAGCTGGCACCACTGCCCAGTCAGTCAAGGTAATTGAAGCTGTGCTGAAATACCAGCTGAAATACCTCAGCTGGCACCACTGCCCAGTCATTATTTCCTGCTTATTCTAAAAATGAGCTGGGATTCTAATACTGCTCGCTTACATCACTCTTGCTTATCACTTTTCTGCTTATTCTAAGAATTAACTGGGATTCAATTCTGCTTGTTTACACCACTCTTCTGCCTGCTGCAGCGTGTGTCAGCTCTGCTCCCCAGCACTGAACACAATATTCTCATTCTAGGTGTTAATTGAAAAAGACTGGGTTTCCTTTGGGCACAAGTTTAACCACAGGTAAGGCGCTGCTAAGGTTTTTCTATATATATTTTTATGTAGTTGGTATTTCAATTATCAAATCAAGCCCTTTGGACTCCAGCAGATCTTTCAGTAGGGTCCAGGCTCCCCACCCGAGTCCCTGCTCAGCACATTCTGGGTCTTCCAGGGCAGTGCTTCATCTTAGGCGTGTCTGCCAGTTAAAGAGTATATTATGTAAAATATGCTCTTCCTTTTACCCTCTAATGAAAACAGTAGGATTTGTTCCGAAACGTCAGGTAAAGTGGAGCAGGAAGTCATATATTTGGACAAGTTATTTTGTATATCCATTATGTAACAAAAATATTTGAAGACTTTATATATTTAAATGTGGATAAATATCTGCATTCTCTTTCTTTCTTTCTTGAATTTCCATTTAGTTTCTGTAAAAATAACAAATGCAATTTTTATATTGGGGTTTAGTCACATTACAGTGCTTGATTTGAATATAAATGTGTCCCAATTTCAAAAAATACAATAAAACTTTCAAAAAAAATCTGTGCAGCTCCACAGCACCTGTGAAATTCCAGCAGGAAGTACTACATTTGATGGGATACCATCAGATGTCCATTACCATCAGTGGTGAAAGACATTATGAAATGTAATCCCCACTGGTAGCTCTGCTCTCCAGTACAATGCTGCTGTATTTTCTTTGATGCTTAATAATAGTAGAATTAGAAGTTTCAATTCTAGATGTTTATGGAATTCCACTCTGTGTATATATGTACATATATATGTATTTACCCACAGTTGACAAGCAGAATAATTGCGTGAAAATGATTCTTCCTATTACATAGACTTGTATTTTTTACTTCTATATGTTTTAGATTTTCAGGCCCCTTTTCTTCATTGCAAGCGGTTCCAAGAGACACTTTTATAGACAGAAAATTTGACCTTCACTTGACAGTTACGTTTTCCACTTTCTAAAAAGTTTCACCAAGCGAGGGCTGCTTTAAACTGTTTTCTGCCAAGGGTATTTCTTTCCTCTCCTGCTCAGTTTTCTGGTTTGGGCAGTGGTCTGCTGTTCAGTGACTGTTGAAGATACGTTTTTGTCATTAGGTTGTTGCGGTCATTCTTGTGATGACTTATGTTACTGTGAGATAACTTTATAATACTGGTGTTAAAAGGTGGCTCTGCAGCTGTTGGTGGCTGTAAGGCAACGAGACACTCATAGAAGTTGTTTCTTTCCATTTGATAAATCCTGCTTTTATTCTACTCTGTGAATCTTGCACCATTTTTGTAATTTAAAAAATAAACTAGTAGTTGAGATTTTACAAAATGAATGCCTGTGATGTAACTTGCATGCATAAAGCGAGGGGTTTGTTTTCATTAGCGTTAATTAAGTTTTCCTAGAGGATTTGAGGATGCAATTGGATGTATCTCGCCTTGTTTCAGGTACGGCAATTTAGACGGAGACCCGAAGGAGATCTCCCCTGTTATTGACCAGTTCATCGAGTGTGTCTGGCAACTGATGGAGCAGTTCCCTTGTGCCTTCGAGTTCAACGAGCGGTTCCTCATCCACATCCAGCACCACGTCTACTCCTGCCAGTTTGGGAACTTCCTGTGCAACAGCCAGAAGGAGAGGCGGGAGCTGAAGTACGGATGGCCCTTCTTTGGGAGGGCGTTTCTATACGTAAGAGGGACCCACACCCAGTTCATCCACATCCAGCACCACGTCTACTCCTGCCAGTTTGGGAACTTCCTGTGCAACAGCCAGAAGGAGAGGCGGGAGCTGAAGTACGGATGGCCCTTCTTTGGGAGGGCGTTTCTATACGTAAGAGGGACCCACACCGTAAGAGGGACCCACACCCAGCGTGGGGGGTGTCTCTGGGTGGGGGATGAGGAGTCAGAGGCTGCCTGGCTACGCCTGTGTGTGCTTTCCTAAGACTTCCTGGCTCTCCTGGTCTGGCAGCACCACAGATTAATACCAAAAAAGCAGCTGATCCTCTGCGCTGTGGCTGTGCCAGGAGGGTAATCCTGGGTGTGCGTGACAGGGATCAGGGGCAGCAGAGAAGAGCATTAGCCCTTCAGCTGCCCGGCCCCTCCTCTGCTGCAGCCTCAGCAGCAAGTAGGGCTCTGCTGCCAGCTGAGCTTCACTCTGGCTAAATTCTCCACTGAAGAGTCACTGCTCCTCTGTGTTTCAGGCTGTCTTTGGATCTCACGTCAGGATGGTTTGCTCTTGTTTTCTTGGCTACTTGCTCAAGAACAGCCTTTTTATCTGGTAGCCTGAGTCAGCAAATCATCCTTCTGCTGCCTGGCCCCACAGCAATCAGGGAGTGATCTCCCAAACAGAGACAACCTGGCAGTGCTGGTGTTGGCATCTGCTTCCTGGGGCCCTACATCATCATGGCATCATCATGGCATCGTCATGGTCTTAACAGAGACAACCTGGCAGTGCTGGTGTTGGCATCTGCTTCCTGGGGCCCTGGCATCATCATGGTCATGGCATCGTCATGATACCGACTGCTTTTCTCATGCACCCAGAGCTGCCAGCAGTAGGAAGGAGAGGAAGGTGGGAGTTACTGCCTCCTCCTGCCTCTTGGTCCCTTTCACCGCTCGAATGCAGAGCAGCCTCAGGGCCACAGATAGTTTGAAACCAAAATCTTCACAGGTTACCATATCCCCAGACCTGACTGCGTGAGGAGTAGGTGCAGGAGTGCCCCTCTCCATCTCCCAAAGGAACCCACCTCTGCACCTTCTCTCTCCAGCTGCTCTGCCTCTATGGCAAATGGACTGGATTTGCCTTTAGTGACCAAAGGACTATGGGTTTCTGTTTTTCTGTATTTCTAACTTACATCTAATTCTGCCATGGAAATATAGAGCTGATTGTAAACGAGTAGGACAGAGCACTAGAATGTCACACCTAAGCTGCAGCTACAGCTGAATTGTAGTAGAGACTTTAACATGTTTTTTATTTCACATATCTTTTTCAGAATCAAAGAACGAACGTATTCCCTGTGGGCTCACCTGTGGAAAAACCGTGCCGATTACCTGAACCCTCTGTACAGACCAGACCATGGCCAGACCCAGGGGACCCTGCGCCCACAGATGGCTCCTTGCAACTTCTTGTACAAGTAGGTAGCACCACGTGCCACTGGGAACTGCAGGTGTGTCAGCAGAGAAGAGAGTGCCCTTGTGTTTAAATTAAGTATGTGAGTACTCTCTTACAGAGAGAAAACTCAGTCTCAGGGGCCATGTGTTTGTTCCCTGTGTGCTCACAGGCAGCCACCCCCTCTGCACCATCCCACAGCGGGGTATTAGTCTGAAAAGGAGCTTAAGATTAAAGCCATATTGATAGTGGGGTGTCCTAATTTCATGGTTACTCGCTTCTTCCACTGGGAAGAGTCTCCTTCGGTTCTGTTCTCGTCTGCGGTTTCTAAATCTAAAGTTCCTTCAATTTCTTCAATTCCGAGATTTTGTGATGTTTATACGGATCGGTTGGTGTCAAAAATAAAAAGGGACATTTCAATAAATCCTATGGTTTCATTGCTAAAGCAAGTGTTTAGTAAAACAAAAAGCAGACTCTCCCCATGTTCTTGTTATGCCTCGAAGTATACACTATATATATATATCTATATATACTGTGTATATATAAGTTTTACTTGATATTTAAGTTTTTTTTTCAAAATGTAACAAAACCTTATAATTTAAAAAATATTACTATCGACATTCTGACTTGAGTAATTAATGGTACCATTAATCTTACAAGCTTAAGAAGAACTTGAATAGAAATTAATGAAAACTGTGATTTAAGTAAAACTGATCACTTAGTTTTCCAGCTGCAAGTAAAATAACCTGTTAAAAAGTCAATAAATATCCTAAATGACAGAAATTGAATTATTTCACATCTACTAGTCCAGGTCACATCCACTTTAAAAAAAAAAATGAAAAATAGTAGTTAATTGTACTTTTGCAGATAGTGGGATTTATAAAAGAAGTACTGATACTGTGGATCCTCCACGGAACGAGTAATCCTGTCGATTTTAATGGAGTTGCTTGGATACATAAAGATTTCAAGCATGATAAATTTAAGGGGGAATGTGAAATGAACAGCAAATGAACCATAAATTTTACCAAATATTCAATGAACTTACCTGTATTCACTCTAAAGGTGATTAATCCACGGATGGATCACTTAGGACAACATAGGTCTCAAAAAAGATATTTTAAAAAAGTGTGTATTGAAGTCTTCTGAGGCCACCTTGCCAAATGGGAGAACTGCTGACCTTCCTGTCCATTCCAGGTTCTGGAGCGGGATGTACAACCGCTTTGAGAAGGGGCTGCACCCGCGACAGTCGGTCACCGATTATCTGATGGCAGTGAAGGAAGAAACTCAGCAGCTGGAAGAGGAGCTGGAGGTCTTAAGAGAGGTAATAAACCCTTGATGTCGATGTCCCAGTTTTAGAAGGTGGTAGTTGGGTTGGGCTCTGAACTGAGTTTATTATTTCTTACTGAAGGGGGCCTAGAGGAGGGGGACTATTTACAAGGGAGTGTAGTGATAGGTCGAGGGGTAATGGCTTCAAACTGAAAGAAAGGACATCTAAATTAGGTATTGGGAAGAAATTCTTTCCTGTGAGGGTGGTGAGGCACTGGAACAGGTTGCCCAGAGAAGCTGTGGCTGCCCCATCCCTGGAGGGGTTCAAGGCCAGGCTGGATGGGGCTTGGAGCAACCTGGTCTGGTGGGAGGTGTCCCTGCCTGTGGCAGGGAGGTGGAACTGGATGGTCTTTAAGGTCCCTTCCAACCCAAACCATTCTGTGGTTCTTGGACTTCTTTTTTTTAAAGGCAAAGACACGTAAGAGAATTCTTGGCCCCTAATGTTTCCATGTAATATATACTATTTCTGTTATTTCAGAGACTGGCAAACCTTCAGAAATCCCAGCTAAACGACTATCAAGTCCAGAGTAAACAACCAGACCGAAGCAAACAGTTTGGGCTTTCTACTGCCGACAACATTGTCGCTAACACTCCCCAGGAGTACAGCACCGACCTCAAGTCCTTCCCATCCCGCAGCCCCTCGCAAGGGGACGAGGAAGACTCAGCCCTCATTCTGACACAGGACAACCTGAAAAGCTCTGACCCCGACCTCTCGGCCGCCAGCGACCAGGAGTCTGGGGTGGAGGACCTGAGCTGCAGGTCCCCCAGCGGGGGCGGCTGCGTGCCCAGCGAGGACAGCGGCAAGGACTCCGACGAGGCCGTGTTTCTGGCCCTCTGAAACCCCTCCCCACAGCAAGGATCGGGACAAAGAGGAGTCTCTGAGGGTCTGGAATGACATCCTTCCACGGGATGGAGACCCAGAGTGCTCTGTGGCCTAGAGAAATAATCCAAAGAAAGGGAACCGTGCAATTGTGTCCGTAGGGAGCGAAGCAGAACAAGCCATTAGTAGTTTTAAGACATAATGCTAAAGAAAGGTAATTATCTGCTGTTATATTTAGTTAAGCCAATGTTGTATTTGTTTTGACTTTATCGATGCTGTACATAATTATTCCTAACTTTGTACATTTCCATAATTATTTATTGTACAAAGTAATAGTTTTTCTCCAAAGACATGAAATTCCAAAGTACTCTCTTACACCACGGGACGAGGCTGAAGATTCATGAGCGTTGGCCTTACCGGGGAAGCAGGCAAAGCTTATTTTTGTAGAGCTCCTTTGCCTTCAGACAGATTGGGTATGTTCTGCTTTTTTTTGTGTGTGCGTGGTTTTTTTTTGGTTGGTTTGTTCGTTTTTGTTTTGTTTTGTTTTTCCAGGGGAGATGCTAAATTTTGAATTCCAACAATTATCTGCCATCTCCTCCTACTAGAATCCTTTAGGGCAAATGAAAACTAACAGAAGGGACACGCTTGTTTGGGGGACGAAGGAAGCTTTGATCCTGCAAAAAAATACCCTTTAATAAGGGCTGAGGACCCCCCCGCGGGTGAGGGCAGCCCCTTTTCATCTCTTACCCTCATCCCAAACCACCCACGTAAGGGACAAACATACAATTTTAAAGGTAATAAAGCCCCCAATTCCCCACAGCCTATTTTGATTCCTATTTGAAGATGTTTTATCTGCCCGGGAGTTTTATCTGCAGTAGGGAGAATCAGGAATCCAAAATTACTTGTAAAAAATCCCTTATGAAAGCATTGCTCCAAAATTCAGAATTAAAAGAAGGTTATGCCCATAAATGAGCTGTTATAAAGCACGATTCTTCCAAATTTTATTGTTGAAAATAGACACAAAATTTCCTTTTTAGTATTTGCCAACCTGAAGGGAGCACGGCAAGGCTCATTTAAGAATAAGACTGATTCACCTCAACAGGAGCTTAATCTTGTTGAATTTAAGAATTTTCATAGTTTTTAAGAGCAGGAGTAATACCTTTCATACTCCTGGGTATGGAAGGAAACCACTGAAAAATGTTTAAAGTTTGGGATGTTTTGAAACTCGCTACAAATGCTTCCATATCAGGGTATAATTCTTTCAAGGTTTTTCTTGTTTGGGTTTTTTGTTTTGGTGTTTGTTTTTGTTTTTTTTTTTAATTAAAGCAGGCAGTTAAATATCTAATTGATAGGGCTGTCTTACCTGCTTGGAGAGGAGGTGGTCCTGAGCTCCGGGCAGGCAAAGCGGCAGTAACGTAAGTTTCCTTTGATTGCGTTTCCTACTGCTCCTTCAAACACAGACTTAGAGGCAGAATCAAATTATAGAAATAATATACCTCAATTTAGAAGCTTTAGATTTGATTGTTCAGCCTCAATTTAGAAGCTTTAGATTTGATTGTTAGAAGCTTTAGATTTGTTTGATTCCGCTTCTACGGAACGGCTTCTCGTGCTGTTCTACGAACTTATGGTATCAAAAACGAGTAGGTAAACTTCAGTGTTATTCATATCCTCTTAAAGGAACCGCTGTCTTTGAACAAATAATTCACTTCCTAACAGCAAGATTTATCTCAATGTTCCAGTGGAAAGGCCAGATCCTCAATTTGATAAATCACTGCAGCTCAACTGAAATAAATACAGCTATAATTTATACTCCGTTGAGAATCTAGCCTTCTGCTTTTTAATCTTTATGAATTTTTAATAAATGAAAGCCCTGATTTTAATTGCACTTTTAAAAATGTTTCATATTTTGAACATAGCCTGTAAAACTTGTGGTATTAAAGGACATTTTGAATGGGTTTTCTCGAACTAAAGAAAGAGGCTGCAAAGTCAGCAGCGAAAACAAACCACACACAAACATTCTGCTTAAAAATGAGTTTGCAAACAGGCAATACTATTGTGCAGCTTTAAAATGTAAAATTGCTACGACGGGCTTGTGTCCTGTTTGATGTGTCTAGAAATAAAGGCGGCACCGCGATATATGCACAATCCAAAGCGCTGGCTTCACCTCACTTGTGCAACTCTGTGTAATTAGCTTTACAGCGAAAATATTAACATATTAACGTTTTATATTAAGCCTTTACTTAGCCACTCGCTGCAATGTGTCCCTCAGTCCCTGGAATTCTGCTTTTCCTTGTAATGGCCGTAGCTGTGGGGGGACAGCCCCCCCAAAACACCCTCAGATAAACACCGCGGACACTGAGCGTTACGTTATTTCCCCCCCGTGAATGACACACGGCTCTGCCTTCCCTGTTTCTGTCAGACACCTCCTCGTTAACTCCAGAGTCACTTTGTCACCGAGATCAAGGGATTTTATCTTCCCTGCTTGGATCCAGCAGTTTAAACTCTGGAGGAACCTACAACTGATAACCAGGGAAATGGAGGCTCCTGTCAATTGAGTTAATTCTATGGGAGCGCATTACACCCCTGTATTAATATTTTTTTTTTTAGGAAATGAGGAACAAAAGGACTGAGAAAACCACACTATCAACTACGTTAACTTCTCGTAGCCTTGTGGGGATCTCTCCCCTCTGCTGCAAACCCTTGCAAATTTGGCATGAGCCCACCACAAGCTGAAATAGGACACACACGAACGGAACTGAACTGCTGGAAAAAAAGTGTTACAAGACCATTATAGATTTCTGTGGTGGAATTTCAGCCTCACTGGGTTCAGGCTGTTCTTTAGGATGCAAACGTGCACCTAAAGGACAGCTGAAGTTTTCTCCACAGAAGATCACCATCTAAAGACCAGAAAGCAACAGGTATTCACTCGCTGCTTTTATCAATAGCTCTGTGCAAGACAGAGACAAAGGTGGTAAAACTGGTAACGGGCTCTGAGAAGCTGAGAAAGAAGAAGTTGGAGGCCACAACTCAGACGGAAGGATATAATTAAAAGGAAAGAAAAAGACCAGAAAAAAGGGGAAGGAAAAAAGGGAAGAAAGCTCTTTGTAAAATCAGCAATAGGGTGGGGAACCACATGATTTGTAGACGGGCAAGGCAGGGCACCAGTTTCCACAGCACGAGAGATGGCTGATGACATGAACTAGTAACAATCACAACCCAGCGACAACAAGGAGGCAGCCTTTGCCACAAAGATAAGCGTTGTGTCACTGCTGACCTGCTCACTCAATCACAGAATCTTCACGGTTGGAAGGGACCTTTTGAGATCATCGAGTCCAACCACAAAAAAAAACAAACAATCAAAACCAAAAACCCAAACCAAACCAAAAAAAACCACACCACAAACAGACACAAACCAACAATCTCGGGCACTAGAGCATGCCTTGAAGAGCCACATCTACAGATTTCTTAAATATTTCCAGGGATGGTGACTCCACCACCTCCCTGGGCAGGCTGCTCCAGTGCCTGACCACTCCTCAGTGAAGTAATCCTTCATAATATCCAATCTAATCCTCCCCTGCCCCAACTTCAGACCATTTCCTCTGCTCCTGGCATTACTCACTCGATGCAGCAAACCCCGAAATTAGAGGCCAGAAATGCTGCCCAAGAGTGGGGCCAGGAGAAAAGGTAAAATAAGCGTTCAACTTTCTTCAGATTTCTTAACTCGCCAGTAAAGCACCTGGAGCCAGCAAACCAAATCATGCTGAGTCTTAAAATAAAATTTAGTGGTCTTTTGATATAAATCATGCTGGAAAGAAGCTAACGAAACCTTGCAGGTCCACCAGAGTCACTGTGAGTGAATTCAGGCAAGGACTCGTTTTTAAGTCTGCTGGCTGCCAAGGTTATTCAGACAAATTTACTCCGTTTCCAAAAACTAAAGAACACAGTTCTTTAGTTAAGGTATTTATGTATTATATATAAATATAGTATATAAAATTATACATAATTATTATATATCCACCTTAACATACAAATATATAACAACATTTATGTTAAGGTATTCCCTTCTCATTGATATACAAGCCTTCTCTGTAGCTCATTATTACATATAAATTCGATCTCTACAGGGGTCTGACCAAAACAAAGCATTTACAAAAGCAGAGATTCAATATGGGTTTTCAAAGCCTGTTTTAGCAAAAGTGGCTCCAAGAATTACTGCTTTTGAAAGGGTTAAATGGGAAAAGCTCAAATCACTACACACAAAGATGAAGTCTGTCCTCGAGTAGCTTCCTGCATGCCTTTCCGACACAACTCTGTATCCACCCAAGAAATCCTGCAACACCCAATTCTATCCTTAAGTTAGACAATTACAAGATACATTCACAACCCGAAAGCCTTTATTTGTGGAAGTTTAACACATCACAGTATTGACTGCTTGGAACAGCGTATGCAATAAGGCTGTGATAACTGACTGCTGTGCTGCCTAGCTTGCTGTGTTAACTAACTTACACTTTCTTTAATTAAGTTTTACCCGAAGGTCTCTCAAATCTCTCTGCTTTAGAAAGATGTTTCCCAGTCTTTGAAGGAAGCAGTAAGAACTCAGACAGAAACAAGGCTTAAAAGATTTCCAACTTCCACCTCTGGCCCAGGTCTGAAGTGGCAAAGCTGCAGGGGCCCGTACAGAGCGAACAACAGAACCAGAGCAGATCACCAGGCACTGCTCAGAAGGGGCTTCCCTACGGTCTCTCTGGTGGTGGTGGTGAGCACAGCTGGATGGACCTGATAACCCACCTTTCAGAAAGGTTAGCCAGATACCCAGAAAAAGATCCAAAACAACTCGTACACTCAGCGCAAAACTAGATGGAAACCACTCAGAGACCCAAGGCCAGAAGAGCTTGGAAACCTACATGATCTCATTTTAATTAGGGCCTTATTTAGCAGAAGTGCTATGTCAATATACAAGCAGTGTTATGTGCAGTCAGTGGAAATGTATTTTGGAAGAACATACTCTAAAATGATTGCTAAGCCATGGCACTTACAACCTATTTATTTTTCAGGCACCTGAGTATCTTCTTTGATTTGGACCTTAGTTCTGTTTTCTTGGGACATCTAATCTCAGGATTTGGACCAGCTTTACAAAGACAAACCCCGCCAAATACCAGTGATTAGTTTACTCACCCTGAAAGGCAGCAGCTTAAGAGAGACAACCACATACTGTAAAGTATGGCAGGGCTGGGACTAAAGCCCCATTTGAAGAATCGCTGGCCTCCCGAACAGACATTTTGCACATACATGATTTTCATGGCTCCAAAATTACTCACTTTTCTCCAATTTGCGTTTTTCTAGATGAGCATCGAGTTTAGGACTGACTGAAGATGACTGACACAGAAACAAACTGGCTTGGACTGACGTGCTTGAGACTGGGATCTGTGAGAGGCAGGGTCTTGGCTAAGAGCTTTATCTCCAGGCGGCTTCCTGACGAGAGAGAGAGCAGGATTCCCCATACATTAATTAATCAGTGCTTTATCTTATTTATCTCTCAGAACCATACAATTCCTCCTGTTCTTGGGAAACTCGACTGTCTCCATGAAAACCTAATGCACTGACAAGGTTAACAAAAAGAATGTATCTTTTTGCAACAGGGAGAACACATCTGTGTGTATTAAGGGGCTGTATTTTTCTCCTATAGAGAAATTTTTCTCCTATAGAACACTGCACTTGGTCCTATCCCTTCTCACCATATACCCCCATCCTAAAAAAAGTCAGCTCACCTGAGGCAAGATTCAGTGATTATAGGGCAGAATTAAGCCTCGCTTCGAAATTCTGTTATTGGCCTTAACACACCACACTACACAACTCCAGCCAAATTACCTTGTTCCTTAAAATTAGGAAAAAATAACCGCTACTTCACAAAGAACTTCAGAAGTCATTTTTGGAAAGTGCTTTTGAGTTCCTCACAAGATGAACATACTCATGTTGCAAAAAGCAGAAACTGGGAGGTGACCTGATTATTTTTAAGTAAAAACAAATATGAAAATGAAATTGTGAGATGGAAATTGTGTTTAATTACAGTGGTAGGTCCCAAGCCACCCCTGAAATCAAGTGCATCGGTGCTACTGAGCAACATACCCAATCTACGCAGAGATCATTTATTCTATTTCCATTCCAATAGAATTTGTTCCAACACATCCTTTGCTTAATCCAAATCTACTTATCCAAAACACAATACAGGCCATACCTAGTTTTGAATTATTACTTAAAAGTAAAAAAACTTGTTCTTAAAACATTTTGGCTTCCAGAAAAGACAGCCTGTGAATCCACTGACAATCCCCGATTATGAAATTCTTCAGTTTCCAAAGTCCTGTCACCACTCATCTCAAACTATTCCACAGATCAAGCCAAATCTATGTTTGTAAGTTCAAAATACAAAAGATATGAATTATGCTCTTATAAAAATGTAAAAAGCTAGTTAAATTACATGTTTAGATATTTAATCTCTGAAGAATGGAGTATAGCAGCAGGAACTTAAATATAATAAGAACTATCAACAATAAATACAAGAAATTAGTGCAAAGATTGCAATAGAAGGATTCTTGAGTACAATGAGAATATAAAGAGACATTCTAATTTGTACAAAAACCACCCCAGCTCTGTATACAATCTCTTCTATAAATACCGCCGTATAAGATGAAATGCTTATTTGCAAATAATAATTATTAAAAAGTGTGCTTTATTGGGCTTTTCACTCGTTCTCTTGGCAGGTGTAGTTTGCAGGAAGTCTGTAAAGACAAATTTCCATAATTAGATATTTTGACTCCCCCAGAGGTTATGTTTTAAACACATCTAACAACAGGTGCAGCACATACTCGATTTCCACAGGAAGCATTATCGGATCACTAAGCATTGTAACAAATCCATTTGCAATTAGTAATTGGTAAGTCTGTGACAATGAGGTAAATTTAAAAAATAAAATAAAATAGCATAAAATTTTTAATAAATATATTTTAATATTAAATATGAAACCAGCAGTTTACCTATAGTGGAGCATGAAATTGGCTGTGCATTGCTATTGCCTGTTGAAGCTTTTCCTCTTTGGCTCGTCTACAGTGGCAGAGCTACAGAGCAAGACACAGGAGGGTGAATTCTAAAAGGAATTTTTTATAACACACAGCACAGTTTCTATTTAACAATTTAGCTACATCGCAGGCTCTTTAAAAAAGGAAAGCCCTGGGAACCACCTTGCTTCTAAGCTTCAGGCTGAAGAACAGTTGTCTATATTGGTTACACTATTCCATCTACAACTGCTTATAAGAGAAGAGAATTGTCTCCTATGTTATGGAATTAATTTATGAGGCATCTTTAAGGAAAGGTCCACTACCCAGTAAGTTGCTCTTGTCACAGCGTGAGCAAGAACGGTGGGTTTTGAACCTCAGTTACTTATTTGGTGATAGCCATCAACAGAATAATAAATTTAAGAAGTTTAATTAATTAAGCACTAATGTTGCTTAAAATAACACGTCATTCCACATCAGTTTACCAAATTTGAAGTTGCACATGCAAGTTCCCTACAGCTATACAGGATATAGAAAAAAGCAGCACAAAAACATCTGCAACAACACAAGACCAGAGTCTAATGCAGGAGACCTTTGCACTCCCACCTTAAAAATATGTGCCTTCAGAACGCAGATTATATGCTAAATTATATTCTAAATCCACTGAAGCAACATACTGATATATTTTTCTTTTATTGGAACTTACTGAAGCACTGTTCTGTGTCACAGGACTGCTCAAACTCTAAGCCTGAAATTTATTCACTATGTGTGAATGTGTATCTCTAAGATTAGAATGGTTTGTGAATTACATACCGTTCTCTTTTCCATAAAACTACTAAGAAAGTCATCGATTTCTGTTTTGCCTTCCAAGAAGTCTTCTGCAATAGTGTCAGATTCCTCTTCAGCTTCATGAGCAGCTACTTTAAGTCTGGCTTGCAGAGCACTTGGACTGCAACTCTAAGAAAATAAAAACTCCTATGTAATATTAAACTGTTCCATCAAACCCCTACATTTCCAAGAAGAAAGATAAATGACTATATAAATATGGAACACATGAACAGAACATTATTACTATTACATAAAAGCCTAAGTGACCAGATGCAGCTTCATTGCCAAGAAACAGTGTAACTTGTTAAACTAAGGATTCAACGTGTGAAAAGAGTTTAGGTCTTGATTCACAGTCACTCTCACAAACGTATAAAGCTTTTCAGCTTTCACCCTACGCTGTAGAAAACATCCAACTTGGAAATGTGACAGGTTCTCGAGCGCATGGCTTCTGAGTAGAAGCATCTTCAATAATTAGGGTCTACTTTTGATACTCGGTGGTGAGCCTCACAAGCATAAAAAGGTAAAAAAGCCAATACTGTTCAGCTTCTAAATACCCTTGAAATAACTGTGGAGACGAAGACATGAAAAGAAAAAGCACCTCCCCAAGAAGCAGATGGGCTGCTAAACCAAGCCAATATCCTCATTCTTCTGTTCTTATAAACATCAAACATTACTTCTGCTTATTGCACATAATTTCATTATTTTTCCTCTAATAGGTTTGGGCAGTTAATCAGAACGTGGTTCACATCTTCAGTAGGAGACTGTACAGAACCAGAACTGTGAAAATCAAGATCTTTATAGATGTTGGATGCTTGGACTATCCTTCATCTACTCCATGAAACCAGCAGTGCAATCATAACCCTGTTTTGCTTTCAAACTGGTACTTCATTCCATTTTATTTCATACTTGATGTGAATCTATTTCATACAAAATTAGAGTTTAACCAGAAGAATATTCTTTATGGGTAAAGATACAAATAAAAACTTTGGTTATATTGAAGTATTCTTAAAGGATAATACAGAGATCATACCTCACTAAGTTCATGCTGTCTTTGCATCTTTTTTTCAAAGGCTGCTTTCAGCTGTGTGAGCTGCTCATGCTGGAAGAAAGAAGAAAAAGAACGTTTTCCCCCTGATAAAACACAGGATATTACAATTAATATTTATGAAAAAGATTTTATTGTTCACTTACTTTATCCAACACCGTCTGTCTTTTTGCCTCAAGACTGGGCTCCAGCAGCAAGTTTTTTTCTGTAAAATGAAGTCACCATTACTACTTTTTTTTAAAGGGTCCCGTTTGCAGAACACAGCCAGAGGTGCTAACGTGGGGACATCTTACTTGCCAGCTCCTCGATGCTTTTGACTAACTCGTCCCTGTCAGTAATGACTTGCTTCAGCTGTGGCAGAGTCACAAACTGCTCCAGCAGCACCTCCTCCTGCTCGTTCATGTCCGTCAGCTGCGATATACTGCATTCAAACAGAGAGCCAGCAGATATAGAGCTAACAGCAAATATTACACGTAGGGTTAATTATTTCTGCCAAAAGTCAAAAGTTTAAAGCATTTATCAGGACTTTACAGACACACAACACTTGACCACAACTTATTTTCCACCTTTCTCCTGGACTGTGGGCTCTACTATCTGCAGCAGAGAGCTTGGAAAGCAGTGTGTTGAAAAGTATCTCTCATTTCAAGCCTTTAATGCTTGAATGCTTAAATGCTTCCTAAAAGGAGTTTTTTAATGCAGGAGAAAAGCTCATGGATCATGATAAAGACAGAGAGATGGCTTACCAATAACCATTACAGGCAAAATACACTCAACTTGGAAAAAGTCTAATTTATTGCCAACTATAGTAAGAGTTGGATGGTAAGAAAGACAAACAGAATCGAAAACACCTCGCTCCCTTCTTCCCCAGGCTCAACCTCCCTCCATCATCCCCAACTCCCCCACCGCCTCTGGCTGCAGCACGGGTCCCTCTCCACTGGCTGCAGCTCCTGGCAGTCCCAGAGGACTGACCTAGGAGCCCATCTCATTACATCCAAGCAAATTGTTGGGAACCATAACTAATTAACTATTTTATTTTTTTTTTAATGTTGTGATAAGATATGTTTTTGCTGAAAATATTTACGTAATACATGTGTAAAGTATTCAGATGTGGAATTGATTTGCACGGGCACATTTACAGCCTGGATGTACCCAACCCACCCTCCTGCACACTCTGAGCTGCCCACACAGTAGCCCAATGTTTACCCTGCACTACAGCCCTTTCAAATTTCAGAAAACATAATTTGTGGACCAGTGTCAGGTCCATTTCCCTGTCCCCCTTCTTCCTTCAGAAGTTATCCTTACTGTGTTACTCAAAATTAAGTCCCTGGTAAAGCCCCAGAAGACCCCAGAACACTGATAAGTTAGGAAAAGTAAAAATAAATACTCTTTTTCCTGGTGTTGAATCCTAATGCAGGATTTCTCAGCAGGATTGCTCCTGCTGAGAAAACTCTAAACAAGCAGTACAAGGCTGGCTAATCTTTCTGACTCTACCAATTTTGGTAAGTGGCAGCTCTCCTGTTTATAATTTCTACAAAAACCATTTGGTGTTGGATACAGACTTTCGACAAAAACCCGATACAGACCAGCAGTAATTGCATTTTAATGACAGAAAGTTTTGCTGCCTTCTGAAAATTTACCTTAGTTCTGAGAGTTCTGGAAACGTGTCAGGAACGTCGGGCATCTTGTAGGTAAATCCATTCTGACCAACCTAAATGGAAGTTTAGAAATTCTTAGTAGATTTTTGAAGAGCAATTTCTTGATTTAACCTGATTAATCTAAAACCAGAGACAAGTATTTGCCAGCAACAAGAAAAGCAGGAAAAGCAGTAAGAAGCAGCATCACTACTCTCTGAACAGAAGATGTCTCAACTCAACCATGGAAACAAAATACTTGGGGATGTTTGGGGTGGCATGTCATAAAAGAGGAGTCAATTTTGGAGGAAAATAATTCTGTCTTGCTATGTCCTCCCTTTGACAACCTGGGATGGCCCAGGAAACAGAGGGGAGGAGTATAACTCAGTGAAGTGAGAACAGAGAAGGAGATTGACATTTTGATCTCTTTCATGTGGTTTTCAAAGCTATAATCCCTTGGGAAAAAAGGTTTTCAGACAAGGGGAAAAAAGTCTATCTTCAGAGAATGTAGAAATTTTAAATTCTACAAAGCCAGAAAAGTGTCTTCCAGGATTAAGAAAACTTTTGTTTCTTAAGACAAGATTTGATGAAAGACTAAACATTCAGATACAAAGTTTTTGGAGGACATTCAGAAAAGTCCTTCCAGAGCACATCAGTGAGAGGGAGTCTGTGAGGACACACATACGAGGTCTGTGAAGAGAAACTCTTTTAAGCATGAAAACAAGAAATAAATACACATAAAGACTTGAGATTGCACATCATTCTCACCTGACAGGTTCTGGGCAGGAAATCCCATAGAGAGACAAGGATCTCATTTTCTACAGCTGGAGAAACACTCCCAGCTGCACTACAGGGGAGTGCAGCTCCAGAAAATACACATATTCAGAGATATTTAGCGTAACACTAGTTTCACTGAAACTCAGAAAAACAAATTTGTTGCTCTAACTTCCAGTTTCTTCTAAAAAATGCTTTCAAAGCCAGAATGAGAGTTTCCTTTTCCCAGCTCCAACAAAACAAGGAAGGACTGTTCCCCTGAATTTTGTGGCCGTGCCCTCTGTGCCCCCGAGGGCACTCCTACCCCGTGTCTGACAGCAAAACTTCAAAAAAGCAGCAAAACTTCAGCAGCACAGACCTGAAGCACGGCTTCTGCTGTTGGAACAGGCAGGGGCAGGTCAGCAATCAGGCCGTAGGAGGGAGCAGCAGGCTTGTCCGTAGTGTAGCTTGAAGGAACAGACTCGGCGACGGGCACGGCCGCCATCGTTCTGTTTGGCTCTTGAGGTGGGTAGGGAGGGAGGAATGGAAACCCCTGAGGAGGATAAGGAGGCATTCCAGCTGGTTTGTTGAAAAGGCTAAAAGCAAACAGACAAAAAACCTCACAACCACGAGCAACCAACCTCTTAAAGCACATTTATCATTTGAATTGTAATTACTAGACCACATACAAGACGTAAGATTGAATTTCCAGATCACCATCAATTTTGTGGGTTTTGTTCTCAGTTATGTCCAATGTAGTGTCTACTCTATGTCTTATACTGCGACATAATATACAACTCCATTAAACTAAATCCTTGGAAAGCACATACACTCTTAATTTCACACTCTCCCACTCTTAAGAAAACTACTTCTCAAAAATGTATGAGACTGTAAATTAAAATTGTTTCCACCTAAAAGTCCTGAGAAATGCATCTGTGTTGTACATTACACATGTCATATTCTTACTTTCGGGATTGAACAGCTTGGGCAACACACACACAGTGACTTCTAAATAACACGGATTATTTTTTTTTTTTTTTAAATTCACGACTGCAGCTGCATCTAAAACCAGTATCATCATCAGCCACGAGAACCACAGTGGTACTGATAAAGCTGTAATGTCACAGACCACTTCTGCTATTTAATATAATTACTTAGATTGCACAATTTCTGTTGCATAGTTGTGCAACAGAAGCTGCCCCTACGTCTGGGGGATTGTGAACAGAATATGAAGAAACAAAACTGCTCAGTAACTCCAACGAAATCTGGTGTTTCTTTGTAAAACAATCATGTCCTTGCACGTGAAATTGTGCAAGGGCAGGGAATCCACATTTCCCAATACATCCACTACATTATTCCTCTTCCTGCCCTCCTAATACTTGGTTTCACCTCTTTTTTAAAAAATGTAAGCTATTCCACCCATTGCATTTATAGACACTTACTATGGAAATGAAGTTGAGCTCGGAGCCAGAACCGGAGGATTCTTCCAAAACTCATCCAGTAAACTTTGAATAATTTTTCCAAGATCTGAGTGCATTGTAAACTGGTAAAGACAAAAAACAAAACCCAATGCAGGAGAAAAACTATACCTAGAATCCAAAAGTTGAAAAATGTGCTGGATACTGTTTCAGAGACATAACAACTAATGTAAACTGTGTATACCTAAGCTCCAAATAAAGTGATAAAGCCATCCAGAACAGAACAAAAACTACAAGTCTTTTCTACATGCCATTATCCATGGAGAATCAATGAAGTACAACATTTCTGATGAATAATCAGAACTCCCCTCAAATAAAAACTTAGTTATCAAGTTACATTTGGGAAAACAGAGAAGGGGAGGGAATTAACATTTGAGTCAAAAAAGCATTAATTGCAGTCTGAAAAAGGCATAACCTCCCCCCCATCTCATAAAACTACCACATTCTTGTTGGCAGAGAAAAAGGGGGGAAAACCCCCCCCCAAACCAGCATGTTAAAATCCTGAATATTAGAGCTAAAACCCTGACATCGTTCTAATAGGATTAGGGCAGAGAGAACTGTGTTACAAAACAGTCTTAAAGCCTCCTTCTCCCTTATTTGGGATACACTGTAGAAAAACAAAACTGTGCTATTGGCATTAACAAGAAAAGTGACAGGAAATTTCAAAGCCATCATAACTTAAAATTGTTTCAGATATAGGGAATACTCAACTCAGTAATAGTAGCAGCAAAAGAATAAATAGTAGTATACAGAACACTGATGAATTTTTGTTTTCAGACCCCTCAAAATACGGTTTGAGAGGGATCAGAATCTGTACTAGTCTTTTTTACCTCAAGTATTAAAATTGCTATTAACAGTAGATATATGTGATGCTACAAATTATACATACATTACTGATTAGTGGACCAGTCACATAAACTCCCTGCTTGTCCATTAAATGATGTCTCACAGGTGGGAAAACACTGATGACTGGCTTTTCCTGAGGAAACTGAGGTGGAAGCAAGCTGCAAATACAAGAATAATCATTACTACAGCTATATCCCATGATAAAATTTCCAAAAGAAGGCGATCAGAATCTGTACTAGTCTTTTTTACCTCAGGTATTAAAATTGCTATTAACAATAGATATATGTGATGCTACAAATTATACATACATTACTGATTAGTGGACCAGTCACATAAACTCCCTGCTTGTCCATTAAATGATGTCTCACAGGTGGGAAAACACTGATGACTGGCTTTTCCTGAGGAAACTGAGGTGGAAGCAAGCTGCAAATACAAGAATAATCATTACTACAGCTATATCCCATGATAAAGTAGCATAACGAAGGCTTCTTATGTAAAAAAAAAAAAAAAAAAAAAAAAAAAAGAAAAAAAATTACTATTAATTACATTAACTTATTTTTCTACAAGAAGAGTTATGAAGAAATACAGAGTGAATGAAGCACTCAAAATTAAAAGTCAGACAGATTAGAATATGAGACTTCCACAGAACCAAAGAGAGCATTTACTGGGCAAAACTGTGCTATTAACAATGAAGCAATTACATCTATGGTGAAAAAAAAAAATAAGTAGTATAACAAGAATATATCCTAATACAAATGTTATTCCTACAAAGACAGTGCAGTATAACCTGCAAGAATTATCAGACAAGTTATCAATCTAAACTAATAAAAAACCCTCCTGAATAGAATACCATCAGTACTTGCCAGAGCAAAAGCACCCCCCAAAGTAAATTCCCAGGAAACGCTACAATAAAAACCACTTAAGTTATGATCCAGAAGCTTCACTGGGGTAAGAGTTAGGAATTACAGCAGATTAGTAAATTACTAATTCAGTTTATTTTCAGTTGTAGGGGATTCAAAGTCATCATAAACTCTCAAGCATTTTCTCCTATTTACCTTCAACTAAAACCACACAGGTATCTTAGGAGCTGAGCACAGCAAAATGTAGTTTTCCTTTCAGCTGAGCATCTGCATCTTGTACAGAACTAGTTTTATTTACATCACTACAACTACTAATATAAATCCAGATTTAGGCTCTGTTACTAGTTTTTTGAGAACAATTTTAATTTTCCAGATATGCATAGAGATATCTCACTCTACTTACATGTTAATATTAATTGTCAAGTTGTTTACAGTGAATGGCAGTCGATATTCCACATCTTTCTGAATTTCTGCAATGCTGTCAAAGAAGAAATTGTTAGCATCCAATTCTTGGTCAATATAACAGCCTAAAGTCTAAAAAAACAAGGCATGACCCTAGACCTTTGCATTTTGTTTAATTTTGGAAAGCCTTGTAATAATAAATTTGAAAATGCTGGAATAAGTTAATATGCCTCAGAATGCTATATTGCATATAAAGATTAAAGTAAAAAATAGTAGATTCAACTTTTAAACCTCAAACAAGCAATGGAAATACAGGAGAAATTCCACTGCTCGCTGATCTGACAACAATCTCAACTATTTTTTTCTCCAATTACTGACTGAATTCAAGACATCACATCAGGGATTTTTTTTACATACTAAATTTCATCTGATAAAACATTTATTTTGCCAAGGCATTACACAACTAAGTATTGCTCTGCAACACTGCCTATCGATCAATATTTAGAACATACATCACACGAGGCTTTCTTTCTCAATAGATTACCTTACTATTTGATGGTAGGTTTTTTCCACACACACCAAGTTCTATGCACTTGCACAGATATATTCAAGAACAGCTACTTGCAAGAACATAAAGCTCTGTAACCCAGTGACACTCAAGACACAGACCCCCCTGGAAGGACCGAGTGAAGAAACATGTATCTTATGAAATCTGGTAAGACCGAATCCAAATTTGCTTCTCCTGTAACTCGTGAGTTACTGAGAAAAATCTTTACATCAAATGTATTAATTGGAATTAACTGCATTAATAGGAAGCTGATTTCAACACTCAAAGCACTCTATAATTTGTATGCACAGCAAGACTGTTTGGAAAGATCCCATGGAATGTGGAGGAGGAAGAGGGAGAGGACGAGTACAAGACTTAGGTCAGAAGCAGAATTTCTGGGCAATACGAACGTACCAAAGTTGAGACTTAGAGAGAAATGAGGGCAGAAAACTCAGCTTCATCTTACAACACCTCAATTAAAACGAACTTAAAAAGCAGCCTGATTCCTCCTCTATGTATTTTTGTTCCCTACACCTGGTTAATAATATTATTTTCCCTCACTTCACTAAGGCTCCCTTATAAAGGGAGGGAACACAGCTACAGTTGGGAATAATGGCAGCTGGGTGTTCCCAGAAATCCTCTTTCAGAAATCCAACTCCAGAAATGCCCCTCCATCCACCTCCAGGCACAACCCATACAATTACTTCCTCAAAAAAAACCCAGAACATGTTATCTGCAAGTGTGTGTGAAGTGTAGTGCTAGAAGTGCTTCATACCCCTGCAAAGCATTATTTGCACAGGGAATTTAAAACTCTACTTTTCAGAGCTTCAGGAATAAACGGAGTAGGACACAAACCTAGTGATATACACCCTGCTTTCTGCAGCCCGACCTCACTGCTCTTGCAGACAGCTCGGTATCTGCTCCTTCCCTGTGAAATCACACGCCGTGTGAAGAAACCATCAGGTACCTTCAGCACAGGAGAACCCAAATCAGAGTGTAGGGCTCTACTGTGACACACCACACACCGAAATCACCACCTCCTCACCCTTAACTGAAGGATTCTCCCTGGAACCTCTCACGCACGTTCCTGCCCTGTAATCACCTGTCAGGCATTTTAATGGCCTGCTGCAAAATCCTTTTGAGAAGGGTATATAATTATGCTCCACTCCTGCGCACAACCTATAGGAACTGGGGAGGAAAAAAAAAGAACAGGGAGAGAGATAATCCAGAATCTCACTGAGCTGCCCAAACTGTTACAACCTCCTTTAAGAGAATCTTTGAACCGATAAACTTAGTTGTCCCTTCCCCAAGTGGGAATGGGTACACTGGAAAAATCACACATTCTTAACTTTGGCTAGAACAACAGCAAGTGTAAGAAGCTGGTTTTTAAACACAAAAACTTGATTTCAAGCTCCTAAACTGCAAGGGATCCTGAAAAGGAAGACTAGCTACTTTAATAAAATTAAGATCACATACACCCGGGCTTTTATGTTCTAAGACAACACAAACAAAACTTACCTAACTTAGGTAACTACACCATGCCAACAATTTTATTTTGAGCATTTCACAGAGGAGCATCTGGGGTACACATAAACGAATGACAAAATGTACTTATCAGACAAAACAAACACTAGAATGACATTTCTTTAATCACTGCTTAGGAAACAATGCTGGTGCAATGCTAAATGCATATTCCCATCCTATAGGTCTGTACTGCTGTGGAGTCTATAAGCAAGCACATCAGTCCCACCCAAAAAAAAGACTTTGCACTTTTGCAAACTTGTACAAGTACACATGCCTTTTTAAGAGCACAAAACTTGATGCACTGTTACTCAGATTAATTCAGTAATAAGTATCTCTTATGCAAACTATACAGTTCGCTAGCATTGACTTCTTTGTTTGCCTAATTTTTGCTTTTTTTTTTTTCATCAAGAAAAATGAATTGTCAAAAGAGACCAGGTAGGTTAGTTCACACGGCTGTGAAGTTACATCTGAGCAGCTACCACATCTCCCTACTCTTCATCTCCATTCCTGGCTGCTGGGTCCCTTCCCTCTCTGCCTGTGCTTGAACCAATGCCTGCACAAACAGGTAGTAAACAAGTTCAACAAGCTGACTTTGACAAAAACCGATTGCCCTTTTTGCAGTCTTAACTTGGAGTGAGGTCACCTCCCTGGCAGGGAAAAAAAGGGGTAGAAATAAAAGGCTAAGTAAGGCCACTCCAACAAAAGCATCCAGTTAGGTAAAGTGCTGCATACCCACAGAGACAGCTCCTTAGAAAAGTGAACTGTCTTTCAAAAATGTTTGCGAAATCGGCTCTAAACAGATTTATGTTTAAGCAAGCAGCAATCATAGAACTGTCTATAAGATCATCTAGCCCAACCGTCAACCTAACTCTGATAAAAATCCATCACTAAACCATGTCTCTCAGCACTATGCCACCCCGTCTTTTAAATATCTCCAGGGATGGTGCCTCAGCCACTTCCCTGGGCAGCCCATTCCAATGCTTAACAACCCCTTCAGTAAAAATTTTTCCCAATATCCAACCTGAGACCGCTTCCTCTTGTCCCATCGCCTGTGACCTGGGAGACAAGACCGATCCCCCCCTCTCTACACCCTCTTTTCAGGGAGTTGTAGAGAGCAAGAAGGTCTCCCCTCAGCCTCCTTTTCTCCAGGCTGAACACCCCCAGCTCCCTGAAACACTCCTCCTAAGATTTAGGCAACAAGTCAACACTTAGCACTACTGTCATAATTATGTTTCCTATGTGATAATTCAAAATATTAGGATAGCGAGCAAACTGCAATTATTAAACTTTGAAATACAGTCAGTTTCTCTTTCACTCCTAGTGTCAGTCTGACATAACAGGAAATATTGTAGTTTCTTTTTTTGGGTCACTTTGCGAGGCTCCTATCATTCTGCTTCAACAGACATCGTAGGGAGGATGAACGCTTACACATTCACAGAAAATATAACTTGAAATACATGGAGCGTGTATCTCCTTTCAGAAGACGAACGCTTTCAGAAGACTGAAATTTAGGCAAAACAGCTCAGCGTACTGACAAGCTGGAGCATCTCGGGATAAAGGAAGGTGTTTTGCTGTAAAAGTGCGGCTGTTGAACATGAAAAAAAAAACCAAACCCAAACACTTGCCTTTAAACAGCATTTAAACAAAACAAGTTACTAAGGAAGAGCCGGGTATTAGCGAGGGAGCAGCGTCCCTCAGCCCGCAGAGCCCTGACACCGCTGACAGGAGCGCTGCGCCCTCCCCCGCACCACAGGTTTTATTATTCCTAACTTTTAAACAACTACGCTCCCACCGCCCGCTCCCAGGCGGAGGCCTGTATCCCAACACACGCCACCCCTCCCTCTTTGCGGACTTTAAAGCCCATTAAATCATTTACCTCATGATTCCACCCCCCCCATTCCCCTTTGGCCGCTCCCGGCTCCTCACCCGCCCCGGGGGCCGCCGGGCCTCACCGCAGGGGGACAGGGCCGAGCCCCCGTCCCTGTGTGGGGACGCGGGGCGCTCTCCCGAGGCGCGGCCCCACAGGCCCGGGCGCAGGCCGGCTCCCTCCCTCCCGCCGCCCCCCCTCAGCCCGGCCGCCGCCACTCACGACGCGTGGGCTCCGCGCAGGGACTCGATCTGCCGCTGCTTCTGCTGCTGGAGGGTGGTGAGGGCGGGCAGCGGGGTGGCCGAGCCGCCGCCCTTGGCGAGGGGGAACAGCCAGTTCATCCTCCCTCACCCTCCCGGCGGCGGCGGCAGCACCGGAGGCCCAGGCCCGGCCTCCTCCCGCCCCGGCGCCTCTCCCCCCCTCACGGCGGCTGCGTCACCGCG
>NW_015090868.1:4003906-4050939 GCF_001431845.1 Calidris pugnax | reverse complement strand
GTGAGAGACCGGGGCGGGGGGGGGCGTGGGGGCGGGGAGCGAGCCGAGGGCCTTCCTCCCCTCCGTCCCGCCGAGGCCCCGCGGCCTTACCGGCCGCCGTGAGGGCCCGCAGGGGGCGGGGGGTGTTTTGGCGGGCTCGGCCGCTCCTCGGAGCGCTCCTGGGGCCTTGTGCGCCGGCCCGCTCCGGTGTAAGGCGGGCCGGGCGGGCGGGAAGGGGCTCTGCAGCCCGGGGAGGCCGCTGCGGGTCCCCGCCTCCCCGAGTCCGCCTTCCCCGCGCTTTGGTTGTTGCGGGGTGGGCGCGCAGGGAATAACGCCTGTGGGCTCAGGCCTGGCCGGGAGCTGTTGGGCTGGGGCGCCTTGCCCCTCTGCCTGGCTTTGTGCAAGAAGTAAAGTTAATCCTGTCTTAAATTGCTACGGTTTTGCTTTTGGATAGTTCGGAACCCACACAAGCTGAAATTCACCCCGTTTTGGAGGGCTGCTTTTATGAAAACCTGAAGAATCAAGCTTGATCCCGGTGTTTACATCTTTAGTTTTCCTTTGGTTTTCTTTTTTTTTTTTTTTTTTTCAGATAAATGAAGCATGAAAACTTACACTTTCATACTTTCTTTGTCTCTTAGGTTAAAAGAAAAAAAAAAACCAAATAAAGTCCTCTTTATGAAACTGATCCTCAGTCAAGTGTAACTTTTGATGTCTGGTCTCTAAAGCCCCCCACTATGCCAGCAGCTACCGTAGACCATAGCCAAAGAATCTGTGAAGTTTGGGCTTGTAACTTGGATGAAGAGATGAAGAAAATACGGCAGGTTATACGGAAGTATAACTATGTAGCTATGGTAAGTGGGCGCTTGGGCTTTATCTAGCAAATTACTGCAAAAAGCATGATGTCTTCATTTGACGTGAGTAAATTGAAGCTATAAACTTGTTTATCCGTTTTCCTTAGAAGAATAATGGATTCTTAACATTGAATTAAACTGCATGAACGTTAGGATCCTAATCTATTAACCTTTTTAAAAGCTAAATTTACACACAGTACTCTTCAGCTGTGAAACTCTTAGATGCTTGAAATATGTTTTATTAAAAATGAGCAACATAAACGTTTACGGGTGTCTCTTACTGACATTTTAACCCTATTCTTACAGGACACAGAATTCCCAGGAGTAGTTGCAAGGCCTATTGGAGAATTCCGAAGCAACGCAGACTATCAGTACCAGTTACTACGCTGCAACGTAGACTTGCTAAAAATAATTCAACTAGGACTGACATTTATGAACGAGCAAGGCGAATACCCTCCAGGGACTTCAACTTGGCAATTCAATTTTAAATTTAATTTAACGTAAGTGTTAAATGTCTGTGCTTTTGAATGTACGTTTCTGATGCGCTGAAAATGTACTCTAGGTTGTGAAAGCTGTAGCAACTCTTTTTTTTATCTATAAGATTGGAATACCATAGGTGCTTTGTGCAAGGAAAAATTTTGTCAGCTAAACATATGCTTTCTTCCCTTGTTTCAGTGCAGCCCATCTTACAGTTGGCAATTTGATCAAAAAATGCAAAGCAATTTCAATAAAGATTTTAAATGAAGGCATTTGTGCTTAGTGCAAGAGTTAGCTCTGCATTTTCATATTTAGCATTTCGTAGTGCTTTCACCTTAACTTTAGTTTAACTCCTACAAGTTGTTAGAGAAGTCACGTGTAGTTTCTTTGCATATTTTTAAATGGAAAATACCAACGTGAAGAAAAAAATGTAAACTTACCAAAGTGATTTAAAAAGAAGCCTGGCAAATGTTATCAGCGTATTCTAAAGCAAGTGTGCTCTGTCCTCTTTAAAATAACATTGTTCTTGTTAAAAGACTCACAAAAAGTTCTAGATAATATTCTAGGGAAAATATTGTTAACTTTTTAATACTCCAGTAGCTTTTCTTGTGTTTTCAAAGCAACTTACTCTGCTAACTATAGTTTCACTTTCTTTTATAATAGTTTGAAAGGGATTATTGATTCTACAGCACAGCTCCTGTGGAGATTTTTGTTCTGGATTATTTTGTGTGAAGTGTTGGTTAAAAAGCAAGCTGTTTTTTTTGCTAACTATTGGAATAGCACTGTGAACTTTATTTCACAGTGTGATTTTTATCAGTGACAAACCTTTAAGTGTAAACCTAACTTTTCCAGTGGGATGAGATGCTTCTGTGGAGTTCTAATTATATCTTTAGCAGGTGGTTGACGAGATTACTAGGATCTTGAATTTTTTGCCTGAAATAAACATAATTGGTCTGATAGGTTTTCACACATCCTGATTTGAGTATCAGTGCAAACGCTTCTCAAATTGCAATGTGTTGAAGGCCTGGGGATTTCTGGCAGTTGTGGTACAAGCTGATCACTGGGCAGCTCGATAGACCTGAGTTAAAACTGCAGCCTACACGGGAGGTTTAGAGAACAGACCTTTCTTTCTGCAGATAAAAAGACCTGTTTTTAAAGTACTCAGGGTTCTTACAAAGAAAAAAATCTGCTGGCTCTTTATCTGCTTTTCTAAACAAGCAGTGCTGTGGCTTGTCACAAATCAGTTTGCTCTGAGGAGCTGAGGTCTTTTTAGTTTTGTTTGAAGCACGTCTTGAAAGAAATGGAAGTGCAGATATGGTATTTCTGTATCTCTAAACTTACTTGGCTATAGAAATGCTGGATGGAAGTTATCCATTGCCTTAGTAGAACAATATACTAATCCTGCTAAGTATGGGAGAAAGAAGAATGAATGGATGGATAACTCCCAAACTGTGATCTGGGGAGAAGAGCCTCTGTTGTTTTATTTATTTTCTGAGCTTTGTCAGCCAAGCAACTGAAAACAAAAGTAGTTTTCCATCCACTTGTGCCAGATGCAGCATAGATAAGGCAGCTTGGTGAGGCAAGGTGTGGGGAGTCACCTAACTAACTTGTTACTGGTTCACTGGGAGGGATTTTATACAGAAAGGTAAGTGAGCTAAGCGCTGCATGGAACTCAAATATTACTTGTTTTTACATGGATGGAGAAATTAGTTATTTCTGTCTGTTTCCTTTTGGGAAGTGGCACTGTGCCAAGTCTAACGCTCCTGAAGGAAAACAGCTGTTGGCTGTTCCTGGAGGGTAATTTTTTTTTGTGTGTGGTTCCAGCCAGGTCTTGTTATAATGTGCTTTTAAAGAGCATAAATATTTCTCTAAACTAACTATCCACCTGATTAGCGAAGAGCAACAAACCAGAATTAAAACTTCTTTTTGTAAAACAGGCTTGTTCGTTTTGGATGGGTTCTTTAATGTGTTACAGAGATGGACAGGTGTTGGAAAGCAGATGCCTTAAAGCTGGAGAACTAAGGAGCAGCTGTGTGGGAGGGAGGAAAAAAAAGATATAACACATCTTGAGAATGTATCTCCGTGTTCTGATGAATGATGACTTGCTATTAGGAATAAGGAATATAAGTCTATGACTGAATCCAGTAGTCAAGTTTGATATATTGGTTGTCTTGTCTGTTTTATTTTTTGTGTTTTGGTTGTTTTTTTTAATTAAAATTCAAAACTATACACTGAAGAGACTGTAGAATAGTATGTAGTGGACAGTAATATGAACATCATCTCCTAAGTAGAGCTGTGTTGGCTTTTTTTCCCAGTTAACTGTTCTGTATCTTTGTTATGATGATGTAGATTAAACTTTAGGAAAAAACCCACATCCATTTCATCACAAAATCCCTAAGACTTTAGAAAAATGTTAGTGCTAAAGGGAATAAATAAAGGGATAAGAGGTGATCAAACAAGGCATAGAGGAATTTTTTTCCATCCTGTTACATTTAAGGTCCAAAATATGGCCGTTGAAGTTGGTTGTTTTGAAAGACAACGTTAGACTACCTGAATTTTAAGTATTGACTACATGGAGCAAGTATTCAATTTCCAGTTGTAGTGAGAATGAAGTTTTGATGAGCATGTGTCTAAACATTTACTTAAGCTTAAACCACAAGGGATGTGTGGGAAATGATACCCACAGAACAAGTACAGCACTGGGATCTGGAGAGTGCTGTTCCTCGTTCTGTAATGGAGCGTGTTAGTGCTTCAGCTGTTGTATTTAATTTGTCACAGTTCAGGTAATGGATCTTATTTGGTAAAATACCTGTGTTCTCACATTCACTTCCCTCTGTAGATTTGCAAAAGGGGAGTTCTAGATAACTCTAGGAGCAGGAACTAGTTTTCTTTATGAAAGAGGTGAGAATGGAGACGCAAGGAATAGTGAAATGCCAGTGGAGGTTAACAAAAGCTATGAAAAATGATTGGTTTTCTAATGAACCTGGAACAAAGACGAGTTGCCCCTGCTCTATGCTAGTGAAGTCGGTGGAATGAATAACACAACAGAAATGTTACCAGGTTTATAATCACTGAGGTTTTGTGGACTTTGAAAATTTACTTTTCCTCTCTCTGTTTTTAGAGAAGATATGTATGCCCAGGACTCTATTGAACTGTTGACAACATCTGGTATCCAGTTCAAAAAGCACGAGGAAGAAGGAATCGAGACACAGTACTTTGCAGAACTGCTGATGACATCAGGAGTTGTGCTGTGTGAAGGAGTCAAGTGGCTTTCCTTTCACAGGTAAATTCTGCCCCTTAAGCATTTGAGTTTTCAGTATAAATTACTGACTTGTAGAGCCCAGATTTAACATCTGGTGTGTTGGCTGGTATACATCTGGTGGTGTATATAGCACATTTTTCAGTTGGTAAGATGTAGAAAACTTTCTGCTTTAATACCTAGAGCACCATTCCCTGTTAGAAGAATAGAGCGTACAGAATGGTACTGGTGTTTTATATTTTGTGTTTATGCTGTAATCAGAAAATGCTAAACCAGAAAAACATGAAACTCCAAAGCCAGCAGGTGGCATTGTATCTTTTAATATCGCACATGCAAGTAGCGTTAGGAACAGTGATAAAACCAAACTATTCCTAAGCATTTCTTGAGCAAATATTGTTTCTTGTGGGAGAGACTGCAGAATTAGCAGCAAAGAGTTTTATAAAGCACTTCTAAATTTGTTTTAAATCTTCGAGTAATCTGGGCAGCTGAAAATTACTCAGCTTGTGAGGAGAGCCCTGATAAGCCTTAATTCTAGCTGCAGAAATGAATGTATTTTACTATTACTCCATCACAGGAGCTCATCTTCTGAGTAGAAATAGAAATGCAAATGCTAAATCTCTATGAATCTGTCAAGATACAAAAGATCTTCGGGTGTTAGTAAGATGTAGCTGTCACTGTATAGTCAACTACGTGCCAGAGATAATTTGCACTTTTTGTGAGCAACAGTGGCTTTAAAGGCTTATTGCTGCGTAATACCCTCCAGTTGACATTTTAAATGCTGGCTGCTAAAGCAAGTGAACAAAAGTAGAGCAAATGTTTGAGCTGAGACTAGTAGTTTCCTTACAGCCTTATTCTTATCACGCGTGCTATGTTGGTGGGTGGTAATATGTAGCTGATGAAACTAGAAAAAAAACCAAAACAAACCGAGTTCTTTATCCTTTAGCATTAAATCTTGGAGGGGAGGTTGGAGGAGAGAGAGTCACATGGAATTAGAGAAGTATTTATGATGTTAACCAACTGAAAAATAAGGATTGCTTCAGCCAGGAACATAAAACAGTAGTAGAAAGGCCTGCAGCAGGATTTTGACTTGCTTTGTAGAGAGTGAGAGTTAGACTGACTTTCCAAAAGGAGGTGGGGGGGGAGGAGGGGGGGAGGCAGCTGGCAATGACAACAAAAATAAAAAGGAGGATCCTCTTTGAGTATGTTTGTCACCTAATCTGCCTGCGTCTTCCACTCGCAGCTGTCTTGACTCACAGTATGACTCCAGAATAATCTTACTGGGGTAACACCTTGAGGAAAAATACTGGAACAAGAGTGCCATGAACAGTGTCAAAATATCTACAAAGGCTGAAATAGGGAATTAAGTTTATTACAGCTTCTTAAACCCATTATTATGGGCTGTTAAATGGATATCTGTGATTTACACTTGACTGCAGTCAAATAGCTCGGATGGTTCAGGAGAAGGGAACCATCTCACCACGTAGCAGCAGCTGCAAAACAGTGTTTTTCCAGTATCACTGAATAAGTTTAAGAGCCCGGTGTAAGCTGTCCTAGCAAAAGCATACCATTTGTACACTAGAGAGGCTTTTGAAAGCCTAATTGCATAGATTGTGTGATCTCTGACTAATACACTGGTCAAAGTGTAGTGCAAACTGTGCAGTGATGCCATTTTTACTAGTGTGGCTTATGAAGGGTGTTTGGAATGGCTTCATTAAAGTCCAGGTTTCATTTGTGCTAAAACAAGTTTCTGTTGTGGGCTTCATTGAAAACATCTTTAGAAGTCCTCTTAGGGCAGCTATTCCAGCAAATGTTTGTCAAACACTGATGATCCACAACTCTGCTTGAAGTCAGAGAGTGTTTAAAGGCCTTTGTGGTTGACAGAGCACATTGATACTGTCTTGAGTACAAACCAGGGGGTTAAGTTCAGGGGAAGCTAAGATTGCACGAAGCTATAAATGAGCGTGGGTCACATAAAATGTGTCCCAAAGAATAGTAAACAGCTGTTTCTAAATATATCTTCAGATGATTGTGGTTGTGTTCTACCAGTGGAAACTTAAACAGCGGGGACAGCTGAGTTGAAAACTTGTTTCTTGTGGGCTCTCCATGCAGTAGTTCTTTGAATACCGAAAAAGCCATGCTTGGGGGTTGCTGACTGTGCTGCTAGTGCTTCTGTTTCCTTAAAATGCTTTAATTGCTACTAACCCTCAAAATTGATGAGTCTCTTAGGAAGTGGGCAGAGGGGAAATTACTCCTTTCCCAGAGTGTGAGGTTATGTTTTGGTTTTGTTTCTTTACCCGGCCTTTGGTTTCCTTGAACTCTTACGGAGTTTATTTCTAAGCTTTTGACTTCTCAAATAGTTTTCTTTGTGTGCTTTTTACCTCTCGCGTTTGCTGCCTTGGCACCCGGACCTGTTGGCAAATCTAGGTGGACCTGCAGTTCTGCAGTGTCACCGCTTCTCGTATATCACAACTTTAGCCACTCCATCAAATTCTTTTGTGTGTGTTAAAATGTATTTGAGTTGATGAGAGAGGAGGGGGGTGAAGCCCAGGATTTCTGATTCTTGTCACAGCTGAAGGAGCTGTGAGTGCTTGGCAGCTTAACAAGTTATAAAGCAGAACAGCTGAAACGCTGTTTTTTGTGGCTGTTTGACTGATCTGCTGAAGCTTTGAGTGTCCACCTGTGTGCAGCCTCCTCAGCCTACCTTTGGAGGCTCTGTGCAAACATGCCTCTCAACCCAGATGTTTGGGGGAAGCTGGAAAGTTCCAAGCTATTGTATTTCAATAATCATTTGTGCCTAACTGATTTTAGTTAAATTTAATCTGTTGGCTCGTTTCTGTTGGCCAGTTATAAAATGAAGAGAAGCTTTCTCAGCTCTGGCAGGTTTTGATTTATTTCAGAGTCTGTTGGTGCTGGAGTAGAATGAATTGTTAATTGGCTATCTGGATAATAAGGGAAAGAAATACAGGCCTGTTTGATCTTTACCGTGGTCTTGTTATCTACAGCTGTCTGTTCAGTGAGGGGAAAAAAAAAAAGTGGGGGGAGGAAAGTGGTTGTAAGGGTGCTTCTGTTGCTGTGTAGCTCCAGGGATGGTGAAAGCTTTTTAAGGACAGGAAGCTGATGTGCTTCAGGTTATAAACCAACCACTAATTGCCTGTTAGAGGATTAGAAGAAAACTTCTTTAATGAGCACGTAATTACATAATTGCTCACTGTGGATTTTCTTACCCTTCTGTTAGCGTTCAGCAGTGGCCACTCAAAAATTTTTGAGCTAGATGTGTCTTAGTCTGGAATGGGGGTGACAGTTCTCATCTCTCTCTAAGCTTGGATGCATGGGGCATATTAGCCCCAAAAAGAATACTCAAAAGATGATGGAAATGCTTTGATATACTGCATTGTGATCAGTAAAGTGTGGCTGGTGATGATTGTTAAGAGCACAAATGGGACTAAGTGTAAGCAGCTGGAACTTAAGAAATGTGAGACATCACCTGGTTGAGCTGATCAAAACTGACCCAAGAACTGGTATCTGACTGAATGCTGTCTTGCCATGGAAGGGTAATTGTGCCTGTTGAATCCCTTTTTCTGTGGGAGGATCCTAGAATGAAAGAATCTGCTACAATCTCCAGGGGGAAAATAACACGTGTGTATATATATATATGATTCTTCATCAAAATTGCAGATTTACGATAGCCTGCTTCCTCTCAGTACAAATAGTAAATGAATCTTGACTTTTCTTATAGTACTTCCTTCTTAATAGAAACTGGAAGCGTTTGAGAGCATTTGTTTTAGTAATTCAGTCATGTACATAATTATGTCTTTTTTTAAGAGGAGGGCAGTCAAAGTTTGTTTTTTGTTTTGGTTTTTTTTTTTAAGAGGAGGGGAGTCAAAGTTTGTTTTTTGTTTTGTTTTTTTTTTTTAAGAGGAGCACAAATAGTGTGTTTTTTCTCTTCAGAAATTTTAATACGGATGTTGCATGACAGATGTCAGGAATTGAGTGAGTTAGTAAGCTCTCTAACCTCAGAGGAATAAATCCCCATAATCCTGAACAGTCTTTTTTTGCATCTTTCTGGATGGCTTTCTCTGCCAGTGTGACTTTTTAATTTCCTCTTTCTGTAGAGGGCTTTATGCTGATACAGGCTTCCCCGCCACTTTTTTTTTTACCTCCTCATAGTTGATCTAATAAAATTAAGCTTCTAAGCTATTGTTTTTTCCAAGTATAGTGCAGGTTTTTACTTTGTAAGACTCAGCTGAAATCCTTCTTTATCTTTGGCTCCTTTGCTCCCTGGCCAGTGGCTGCTGCTGTGGAGATGGGAGTGCTGCCAGCGCAGCTTCAAAGCTCCAGATGCAGCGCGGGATTCATTCAACACGAAATTCCTGTTTAGAGAGAGCACTGGAAAACCCCCATGGGAGAGCTGCAATATTCCCTACATCTTGTATTAATGGAATTTTAGCAAACAATCCGCTCACTCCCAGTTATGTTCAACGTTTTCTGGCCCCTGACTAGAAATTAATAAGATAAAGATGTTGTAGAGAATCCCATCCTATACAAAAGGTACAAAAAGCAATCCTCTTTACATGGGGTGTTCAAGCTAAAGCCTTGAGCCTGCATTAGAAGTCGCCAGTCTTTGTGGGTGCTAAATATCCACAGGATCAGTAGCACAGTGCTCCTAACTCATTTGTCTTCTGTAGTGCTCATCTCACAGTTAAAGATCTCAGTTAAGATTGACAAAGTCACAAAATTCTTGGTTTTGGATGTGGTCCTCATGTAACCAAGAACGAACACAAAGTCCTAAACTGAGAGTTTGGAGTCTGTGGTGGCCACCCCTTCCGCTTGAATTGTCTCTCAGCTATAGGCTGAGGTTCCGTAAGCAGCGAAACCGATGCAGCCTTCAATAGAGGCAGACTTGCTGTGTGTTTCCATCATCTTTGTTAGTACAGAGATTTTTAAAATTGCATGTCAATAAAATCTAGGAACTGATTTGGTTTGATGGAAACCTAATAACCAGATACTGCATTGGTCCCCCATTTAGTTTGGTGTATGTGTGCATGAGCAATCCTGTGAGTACAAGGGATCAGAACGGATCAGATTCATCATCAGATCATGAATAATCTGACTTGTAATCTCTGCCTTTGTCGTTCGATTAGAGCCCAGCCTGCCTGACACCAGCACAGATTTTCCAAGGGAAAAGGATAACAAGTCATTGCTGCTTTTTGTTGTGCTGTTCGGTCCTCCTCAATACCTGACATCTGCCTTCCCTATGACTTAAACTCTCTGTTGCCTCTCATTACCCTTTTACCAAGTACGATTTCCCTTTTACTTCCACACCTCATTCCTATGTCCTTTTCTTCAGCCAAGCTACTGAGAAGAAAGTTTTCCCAAACTCTTTTCTCCCATACACACACTATATAAAATACCTCAGCTTCCTCTCCCAATCCTCACTGCTCAGTTATCTTGCTGCCTCCTGCTGACTGATATGTGGACACAAAAAATTTTCCAGCTTACTCTTTCCTTGCCTCCAAAAGGAGTAATAGCCTACAAAATATTAAATGTTTCAGTGGTCTGTGTGCAGATTTAATTGAGAAAGTTGAAAGAAAATCTGCTCTTTTTCTATGCTGAGGGTGAAACTTGCCTCCAGCCATAAACACATGTTGGCTCTGGAAACTCAGGAATCCTCTGGATTTCAAGAACTATAGGGTGAAACTTGCCTCCAGCCATAAACACGTTGGCTCTGGAAACTCAGGGATCCTCTGGATTTCAAGAACTGTAGAAGTGTCTCTGTCTTGTTTGGTTTGTAGTGAGAAACTCCAGTCTGTGTGGAAGGAACCAGCTCAGAGTCTTTCTGGTTTAAGTTCTTGTTATCAGACGGAGCCCCAGCAGCACTGTCTTGGTTCAGGATTTGGAGAAGCTCCTCTGGGCAGGTCTTTTCTGTTTCTTCACTTGGCCTCATTGCGACTAAATTAAAATGGTTTTTCTGAAAGCTGCAATGGGGCCATTTACACTGAAGCTTAGTCTTTTGTGAGAGTCAGTTTCAATTGTACTGAAATTACGGAAAATGTCCTGTTGATGTGTAATAAAGTCTTGATGTTGGAAGTGAGGAGGCTTCTAAGTTATTTGCTTATGTTGGTTTTTGTTATTAATTTGCAGCGGATATGACTTTGGCTATCTAATCAAAATCCTGACAAATTCTAATTTACCTGAAGAAGAGCTGGACTTCTTTGAGATACTGCGGTTGTTTTTCCCTGTCATCTACGATGTAAAATATCTCATGAAGAGCTGCAAAAATCTGAAGGTAGGTAATCTGTTACTGGCTCAGAACAGATTTTGGGTTTGGAGAGAGAGTACTTTCTCCTAAAGAAAAAAAAATACTTTCTGTATTTTTATTTTCTCGTTCTACTTTGATAATACCCATAAAACAGCCTTGTTGTCTCACACTTTAGATAGTTAATGTTAAAGGCTATTAATAGAGGCAGGCAGGAGCCCACACCAATTTTTAAAAAATTTTTTTTTTTAACTGTTTACCAGTTAAAAATAGCTTGTCAATACTGTATTTATAGTGCTGACAGCTGATAAACTCATGTTTGGAATTGAGCCTTCGCTGCTTGAGCCCTAAGAATTGATGGGTTTCGTATACTCTTTATTTCCTCGTTGCGCAGTCCACTAACGGACTGCGGGCGCCTTGGCAAAGGCAATGGCACCGATGATGCTGTGGAAGCCTCTTGGGAAGAGGAACGGAGTGAAGGATGTGTCAGATGGCCCCGTAAGGAAAGATAAACAGCAGCACATGTGCAGGGACAACATGTGACTCCTAGGAAAAAAAATAAAATGCAGTACTAGAAACTAATCTCAGGCCAGCGGGGTTACTGGTTGGCTCACTCTGTCAGCCATCAAATGCGGATGCTTTATTGGACTGGAGAAGGAATGGAAACTGGAACTAAGTATGTGAAGGGGAAGACGGCAAGTGAAAGAAAGACGCTACAGGGATTGTAAGAGCTTTACTTGCCAAAGAGCTGTAAGAGTCTGGACCTGCTGCTGGAATGAGGTGCGTCGCTCATCTGAGGCAATTAATGACTCGCTGCTTTTATGGAAGGTGACTCCTTTCTCTGGGCTTTCTTAATGAGAACCTGCAGGAAAAAGAGAACGCTGACTGTAACACAACCAAATCCTGGCAAAGGAATGGCTCGTCGCTTCGTCGCGCTCAACTAGTGATCTGTGGGGGGTTATAGTCCTTTTGTTTCTTTCTGAGATAAACTAATAGAGCGTGTCACTTCTAAGTACTAGCTTATTTTTGTGGGAAGTAAGGTCTCTAAATCCTTTTGTTAATCAAATTAATGTTGAAAATGGAGACCTCCCTTCCAGCTAGTGCAAAAAATCTACCTACCTACCTGTGTGGTATAATCAACCGAGAAAATAGCTGAGTATTAGACATCGGATTAGAGTTTTCCTCCACAGAGGCCAGAAATAAAAATAAAATGTTCGGAAACTTCAGGAGTCTTAAAGGAGGGGTGAGGGGGAACCTCAAACAAATTTAACACCTCACACTCTCTCTCTCTCTCTCTCCTGGTGGAGCAAAGTAAAGCATCTGGTGTCTTAGTGGTGACGACACACTTAGCAATAACAGACTGTATAAGCCAGCTTTAGTGATGTAGGAAAGGTGACAGATTGAAGTTCTGTGTCACCATCCCAGAGGTGACTGACATTCCAGTGGGCTTAGGGAGGAGGGGGTTATATTTCCTGTCATTTTGTTAAGACGTAGTTTTGTGTAACCTGCATTGTTTAGAGAGAGTAATCTTTTTTTTTTTTTAAGACAAAACCTCCACAGGTCTTATTTACGAAACCATTAAGAACAAGGGTGGTTTATGTTTTTTGCAGAGCTGTAGGTCAGCTTTCCTGCAGTAAGTTGTCCCTGTCACCCAAGCTGTGGGGTGGTGGTGACCGAAGGGAAGGGATGTGGAATTCCCTGCCCCTCCAGATTTACCAGTGATGAAGTGCAGGTGGACTTGTACTGTACTGAGAGCAGCTGCCTCAAACAAGTTGCTAAATATTCAGTGTTATGACTCGACAAATGCATCCACGGTCACCTAATGTCTGTCACTTCCAGTCCTCATTAAATAGCAGTGAATTGCTGTGCAGTTGTCCTTTATTGCCTTGTCTGAGTTATTTTTCATATGAAAGTCACTAAATTGCTGTAGGGTCCCCTACTCACTACCCCATGCACTTAGAAAAGAATTTTGGGGAATTAAGAAGAGAAATACGCTTGAGGATCAGGGAGCTGTTTTATGCTCTTCTTGTGGAATTAAAGTGGTTTGTGAATTTACAGTATGTTACTTTAACTCAGATGGACATGAGGACACTTCACCGGCACACAGATTGGGAGTTAACTTGAGGTATTAACCTAGTAGTGGTTAAACTCTTGGCTGTTTTCTAAAAATCTTTCTGTGTAAATGGCAGACCTTTTGATAGTAACAGCCACTCTCAGTGATGTGGATTTACAGACCTGATTGGAAACTTGCTTTTAATATGGAGGATTGTACAGAACAATGAGCTCTGGTACCAGTGCTGTGAAACTTACAGAGTTTGAACTGGGTTTGCAGTTGACTGTGGCCAATTATGTAAATCATTCTGTGACCTCTTCCTCTAAAGAACAATCCTCTGAAAATTGAAAAGAATTCCTCCTCCTCCTCCAAGAGTTAAATGTTCTTATCTGGGGTACAAAAGTCTTACCTGAAAGAGAATCTCAGTAGACTATTAATTTTCAGAGGCAACCAGGTTTTGTTCTGCAATTATTGCATAGACCAAGAAGTTCCACACCAAAATGGTGTGTGATGTATTTACAAATAGATATATACCATTAAAAACACTGTTTTCAAAGCAGTCTTCTGTAGGCTGCTCTTACTGTAAATTTTGAATTACAAAGTCTACATTCCAGAGCTTGCAGCTGCTGTGTAAATATTACTTATTTTTATTCTTGAGTGTTTTTTCTGCACAGTTGTTTGAAGCTGGAGTAGACAGTCCTACAGCTGGCAAAACCTGACAATGAGGCCCTGCTAATTTGCAGTTTGAGGGAGTAGAGGGTTTAGGAGCAGAAAATTGTGCCTTGAAAGTGCATGGGCTTAACTGCTGTTGTTAATGAACAGCTCGTTATTGGAGTTAGAAAGTGGAGAACATACTTGTGTCTGAGATGCACTATTTCCCCTGCACACCCACCCTCAGCATAGTTTTGTGAGTGTAAAATAAAGAACTGAGCGTCTTTGTAGTGTCTAAATGTGGTATCCAAGCACGTAAAGAAAACAAGCTTCCTTCAGTGCTTATCTGTACAGTGTATGGATGTATCTTAAACTTCTGTAAACTCTATTCCTGCTGCTCAAGCAGAATAAAATTAGCCATACCACTGCTAGGGATCGGTGTTGATTTGTAGGTGCTACTGGGAATGTGATTACTGAAGCTTCCAGCTTTTTAAACAGAACAAAAAACCCAGACCCAAGCCATAAGACTCGCAGGAATTTTCATAATACTTGGCCTGACTTTCAGGTCAGACTTTATTTTTACTGCCACATGAGTTTTGACTTTGATTGTTTAGCTTTTTGCCTCTTATTGCTTCCCTTCCTGTACTTTAAGTGGCTTAAAAGTGTGAGGGAAGTGAACTTGGATACTTGGCAGTCTTTTTAAAATGCATTCATTGCCTCTCTGCAACATTCTTGCCTTGCAAAGCTTATGGCAGCACAAGAGATTTTGTCTTTTTTTATTTATCTTTCTAGATGTTTAAGCATCTGCATTAGTCTATTTACAGTAGCTTTATGGCTTAGTGATTATAAAAAAAGAGTTTAGGTACAAAATTATATAGCTTACAGCATTAGAAGATTGTGGTTACAGGATAATACATCTTTCCTTCACCTGATCTGTTACCTATGTAAAACCAAACCCACTTCTGACGGGTTTGCTTCCACGTGTGGTTATTACCATTCTGGGGGGCACTGAAAAGAGGTTTATTTAGTCACTCTGCTAGTTGGGAAGAAAATTTGAGATGTTTTACCTTGAAGAGCAGACAGATTTTCAGGTTTGGAGCGATGCCTACAGCTTCGCAGTCTGTCCTTTTCAACCTTGAATCAACATTCAAAGCAGACAGTGTTTTAAATTGTCCCCTTTTTGCATGTATGTGAGATGTTTATATACTTCAAGAAGTAGGTTTCATTACATATATGACCATTACATATACATCTCTAACAGAAAAGCTGGCTACACCACTGGATTTTAGTATTAAAAAGCTAGTTGAAAAAGGATGGATTTTTTTTTTGGCATTTTTTTCCCCTGTTTTCTTACAGCAGGTAATGAAACAACTTTAAAGAGAGGTAGAATGTGTTGTAGAGACAGAATGGGCACTTCCTTCTTTTTTTGACTTTACCACCTGGTTTCTAAATGGCTGCTGTGTAACATTTTGCTAGACTCTCTATAGTGCTCTAGGTACTTCAGGATACTCTCACTTTTTGTCAAGGAAAGTGGAAAAACCCTCAACTTGATTGTTGAAAGGTAAGTGGAAAGAAAAAGGTCTGTTTCAAAGGAAGCTTGGGTACTTTAACACGTGGAGGCATATGGGCATCTCATTTGTAAGCACTTGAATTCTTGTGTTTGTAGAACAAGGTTTTTACCTTTTAAACTTTGATTCAAATAGGAGGAGGACAGGAACACCTGGTTTTGTTCTTCAGCATCACCAGTCCTTTCCGCATCCTGAAGGAACTTTGTTAAGTAATGACATCTCATTACTGGAGAAGCTGAAACATGAAGGAGTAGTTTTGTTGGTCACAGATACTGCTCATTACTGGAGAAGCTGAAACATGAAGGAGGAGTAGTTTTGTTGGTCACAGATACTGTTTTATTTAATCACTACTGACACAGAAATCTAATATTTAATCAATACTGATGCAGAAATTTAATATTGCTATTGATACTGGATATTTGATTCCCCAGGTGTCTATTTATCCAGTATAATGACTGTTTCAGCTGCTGTGCAGATGTTAAAATATACCCGAGGTTGGATGACTTGTGTAACAGATTTTCCCAAATACAGCTCTTCAATTTTCTGATTTTTTTTCAGCAGTTAACAAAAATGTTTTCTTTTTCAGGGTGGATTACAAGAAGTGGCTGAGCAGTTAGAGCTGGAAAGGATAGGACCACAACATCAGGCGGGATCTGACTCGTTACTCACGGGAATGGCCTTTTTCAAAATGAGAGAAGTAGGTGGATGTGTTGGCTTCATCTCCCTGATAGTAACCTGCTCTGACAGATGGAATTGCTGATTCTGTTTAGTCTGCCCTGTTTTAAGGAGGTCTCTGAATGGCTTTGGGGGTCACTCCTTTCAGACAAAAATAAGACCACCTGTATTTTGCCCAGAGTAAGGGGAGTACTGGTCCCTGTGTGGCTGTTGTGAGTGAGTATTGCTTCCTCTTTCCAGCCTGTGCCTGGCTTTTGGACTTTTTGTGGGATCTTAGGTTTTTTCCTTGCCTGTTCTGCAGGGCACCTTTTTTTTGGGTGGTGGCTGCAGCGAGTGATGAGCTGCTGGAGCCAGACTCCTTTCTGGGTGGCTGTACCCAAGCCAAAATCCTCATGGAGCTTCTGCTCAGTGTAATACGCAGCTGGTGTGTGTGACAGGCCTTTTGGGGGAAAGAGCATCTGGACCAGCCACTTCCAGCTGCACTCACAGGCTGCAGGTCTATTAGATAAGGACTTTCAGGCTGCTGTGGAGAATGGCTGTGTATTTGTTCCTTACCGTTGAGTAAAGCACCGATTAACTCAAGTCCTAAAAGACTCTAATTAATTCAAGGTTTGCAGCAAGGGGAAATTGGGTCTTAGGAAGGATGTTTTACACAGGCAGAGCAAACAGAAGTTGAAGGGGCCTCTTATGGAAGGCATTTGCAGTGGTCAGATGCCAGCAGGGCATCCGAACGTGGCCAGCAATTCAGCATCATTTAATACATCGAAACGGATGGCAATGGCAAACCTCACCATTGTATAAGGTTTAGTAGCGTATGTGGAGGTGTCTGCCTGCTGTAACCCAGGAGAAAATGACCACCAGTTACTGACAAATACTGGTGAGGCACCAGGTGAAAAGTGTGGCCAGTGGTGTTAATCTTTCTCTCAGGAATTTGAAACAAAATCCAAGGCAAAGTGGGGGAAAGAGGAAGCATATGATAACCGTGCCATGATACTGCCTTTCAAGTTAAGAGGAAAAGTTTCAAACCCATGATTGTTTCTCTAATGAGATGCAGCTTGTGTTACATGGCAAATTAACTGCTTGAATTTGTTTATCAAAAGCTTCTATTAGGAGAAGTAGGAATCTTTGAGGATTTTTTTAGTGCAAAGTATTTGCTTAATGAAGCCAACAAAGATGGATTGATTATGATGATTTTTTGTTTATTATTTCAGTATCAGATTCTTTGCAAATACAGCATTTCTGACTATGGGCACAGTAGTCAGCAGAGAGAAGTGTATTTAATGTGCATTTTTAAAGCCTTTCCAGTAGAGTTCATTGTTTAACGATGTATTTCTGAGTGAAAAACTTCATTTTACAATACTTTTAGAGGTACAAAACTAATAAATGTGTTACTAATTGCCATGAAGGAGTTGCAACTTGCTGGGATTATGAGTCCCAACCAAAAAAGTTGCTGAACTTTTTCTTCCTGTCAGAAATACTGATGTTCCAACAGTAGAGCTATTGTTTTGGGCTTTTCCTACCTGTTGGTTTCTTTAAGAACTTCTTGGGCTTTAAAACTTTTAATTGAGGCCTTCAGTTCCTGCAGCACAGAACCTTCCACTCGTGTTTTTGCTTGAAATCTTAAATCTGAAAGGTAGAATATCAGAATATCATGGGGGTAAATCTGAAAGGTAAAATATCAGAATATTCACCTTCCCCTGAAAGGTTGTGTTTGTCATTAAGACTTGTAAGGTGTAAATGTGGTCTTAGTGCAAAATTGACTTCAATGTTGCTGTTCCTTTTCAAACTAAGGCCCCCTCTGTGAGGAGCCAGTTGGAAAGGCATCTTTCTGGGGTTGGAACTAGATGATCTTTGAGGTCCCTTCCAACCCAAACCATTCTATGACTCTCTAAACTCCAGAATGGGGTTTGTGCTCAAAACATTCTCCCCATCCTCAATCCTTCGTATCAGGAAATACCTCCATTTCAAGACATACTATGATTACCCCCCTCACTGAGGAGCAGGTAGAGTGTGGGCAATCATGAGGGGTGCCCAGTGGATGCCTGTTTTGAGGAACTCCACAGGAGTCAGTTGGGGAAACATCTTTGCACTTGCAGAAAAATGAGCGATAACTAGTAATACAAAACTACCAAAACATTGCATTTGGCCACTTCATCAGGAAAGACTGATTGTATTCCCCAACAGATTTATTTTAAAGAATCACATTATAAAAATGTGCTATCATTTTGATAACGTGTTGAGAATAAGTGTGTTATTATGTCAATTATATCATCTTCTGCACCTTGGGATTTGAGATGTTACGCTAAAAAGAAAGTAACGTTTTAAAACCTTTCTGTAGCTCTATTTAAACAGAGCCTTTTCTTTGGCAATAATTCGTCTCTCTCTTTTAACTCTTTAGATGTTCTTTGAAGATCACATTGACGATGCTAAATATTGTGGCCACTTATACGGCCTCGGGTCGGGGTCATCTTACGTACAGAACGGCACAGGAAACGCGTATGAAGAAGAAGCCAACAAACAGTCATGACATGAAATGAAAGGCCACCTTTGCCACCTCCCACGTGCTTGTACATAGGTTTTATCTCTGGTTGAACCCCTTGGACAATAAGGTGGTTTTTCCCTCCTTTCTCAGCACACTTCCTTTTCTGCCTTTCTATGTACTAAATTTGACTGTTCCTATCACAGATTTTGATCTTAAAATATTGATATGTAAAAAATTTTCTGGGTTACATTTTGGCCTTGTAACTAGCCCGTTTGTAAAGAAGCGTGTATAGGATCAGTGTGGCAGAGAGAAGGGGAAAGCTTAAATCATAATCTCTGGTAAACTTACCTGTATCGATCTTCTGGGTTTTTTGTCTCTTTCCCCTCCCTTCTCCAAATTAACTGGCATTGATTGTAATTAATTTCCCCGTTCGTGTCTGTTCCTTCCAGTACGCAGGCGTTTTAGCTATTCAAGATTGTGGACCATCAAATTTGCACTTTAGAGAGCGACTCTGAGTCAGATCCTCTGTTTTATTCAAAGTTTGGTTTGGTTTCTTCTTTTTTTTTTTTGGCCCTCAGCTAGAAAACAATCACCTGCCAAGCTCAGCAGCTTCACGCTGTGTTTCCTTGGCCTCTCCAACCCATAAAACATGACTTATCTACTGTGTTAACCTCCATTTGGTCGAGCAAAACAAACTACTGAAATCATAGTAACTGCTGTTATTTTTTTGGTCGTCTTCAGACCCATCCTGCACTCGCTGACTGCTGGTCGGCTGCTGCTTTAAAACCGCTCTGTGGTGGGGGAAAAGAAGCCTGAAAAACCAGCTTTACACCCTTCAGGAAAAGAACAGCTGTGACTTTAGCGTGGTTTTTTTTGCCATTAAGCTGAGAGTTGAAGGCTATTGGAATAGTAGGAGTTTTCGTCACGGCACACTTCCCTTGATTAACTTCTTAGCTTTTATTCTCGTAACGTACACCTCAGATATTTTTTATGAAGTCATATTTATTATGTGCTTGACTTGATGATTTTTTGAAAGTCAGTTTAGTTGAAGATAAAACCCAAAGATCTGAAAAAAAAAATACTATTTAATTGAATTACTGAATTAGAAGGACAATTACATCGTGCTTTTTTTGTAGTTGCTACAAAGACATGTTACAGATATTTGTTGTAAAACAACAAAATTATAAATAACTTATAGCTAATAAAGTTACCTGAGGAGTGTAATGCTAGTTTATTTTTGAGTAGATCTTCACAATATATTTTAGATATATTGTTTTAAAGGACCCTAAAGGACATTCTTAATTCTGCATAGCATGTGTTACAGAGCAGTGGTGCGGGAAGGATTTTTGGTGTTGAATAGCTAAAAACGAGCCTGGAATGATGGAACATGCAACGTTGTGTGCCTGCGGCTGTGGCTGCATCTTCCACATGGAAATCAATCGTAGACAAATCTCCAAATGTTCGCCAAATTATTCTGTTTTACCTTGTACTTCAACAACAACGACAAAAAAAATCAAACACCTTTTTTTCATTGAGTTACTGATGATGTAACTGGGTGGTCCTTTTTAAACAACAAATAATTTGCATAACAGAGGGTATTTGTTTTTAAAGCTTTTGTAAATAAAGGCCTAAGAAATGTTTTCTTACATAACAGACTGGTGGTTTTGTTGCAAAATTTTTCCTGGAATGTCTTGAGTCAGTTCAGTTCTGTGTCCTGTTTCGTTTAGTTCTCTCCCATGTGCTTAGAAAAGAGTCTAATTCAGGATCTGAGTTGCTGCTTCTGGACTGATGCCGCTTTCAGAGCAGGATTCTGTTCATCTGTTCCCTGTCACCTCCTTCCCACTGACCTGGGTTACAAGAGTGGTGATGACAGTTTACTGCTGGGGAATCTAAATCCCAGTAGTAATTAATGTTAACACCGTTATGCATTAGATGATGGTGACTTGTTCTAACTTTGGTTGTCTTTGGCTTTGATAAGATAGGGACTATGGGAAAACAGGATGGATTCCTACTGTGGTATCAGTGTCTCTGTCTTTTCACAGCAGAACTATGGGCTCATGTGGGAAATTTGCATTCACGTGGCATGAAGAACCCCTGAAGTTTGATGCATTTGCTTTAAAGTTTGGTAGCTTTGCCTAAAGCACACTGACAGAACTCTCCATGGGGGGCTTCTGAAGGGAATGACTCTTCGAAGAACTTTGGGGGTGGTTTTTTGGTTTTTTTTTTTTTAAATATGTAGATCAAAGGAAGTTTTTAGAGGCTAAATGTGTGCCTACAGTCACAGCTGTACTTCAGACTGGGATACGCTTGTGAAGTGCTGAGCATCCCACGTGCCGTGTGCCGTGCTTTGCTTTACGTCCCTGCCAGAGCCTGGACTCCTTTTGGAAGAACCTAAACCCAAAGGTATGTCTTGGTTGTGTCCCAGCTGCTAATGAGCAGGACCAGGCTGTTTGCATAAGCCCTGGCCTAAAATTCTCCTGGATCACTGACTTTTCAAGAAATTCCACTCTCTATTCTTCCTGGAAGAAAAGCTTTTCTCAAAAGCCACTGATCAGCAGGAAACTGAGATTATGCTTTATTCTGTGGGAGATCTCCTGGTCTGGTCCTTGTGATCTGCCTTCCAGCCAGGGACACATCTGTGCATCACTCGGCTTCGGTGGCAAAATTAGATTTAGTTTCCATTAAGGAGCGGTTTAAATGGTGAATTGTAGAGATTATGTAAAAAGACACTTCTTCTTATGTGTAGGACTGTTACTTGTAAACGGCAGAGCCTGAAATCTGAGTGTGTTTCCAAAGTGGACAGCTTTAATTGCTTCTGCAGTAATAAATGGGTGGGCACAGTTCCAGCTGTCCAGACATGCACCTTTCTGTTCAGAGAGGAGAATTCTCTTTCCAGGCCTCTGCTCTTCCCAATCCATTTAAAATCTATTGTTGTTCGAGTAGGTTTGTCAGAAGAAATGTGATATCAAAACCTGTTATATTTGATCTTTCTTTTTTTTTTTATTCACTTGTATTTTTGGCTTCTGGAGTCAGATGAGTCTGTTCCAGGAACATTATGTTCTCTGTCATGTTTTCTTAAATTTTTTCTTAAATTTTTTTAAGCATTTCATCCCTTTGCTCATGGAAAGTAGGCAAGAAGGATTTTCTGAGATGGAAGGAAATAGGTCTGGAACATATTCAGAATATTTGGGACTTTTTTGTTTAGGAATTTGGGGATGATCTGTAACCTCTGATACCAAGAACTTTCTCTCATCATACCTGATATTGGTTACTCCAAACTCAAGAGTGAAATTAAGGGAAGGCAGCAGGAACCCTGCATTGATGAACAAAGAGCTCCTGACTAAACTCAAAGATAGAAAAGAAGCGTACAAAAGGCAGAAGCAGGGACAGGTGATGCTGTCTCAGTGTGCAGGGGCTGGGTTAAGAAAACCAAAGTCTATCCAGAGTTGAATCTGATGATTCAAAGGATAAAGGACGTTTAGCTGTGCATAAATCCAGTAGAGAGTTGTTTCTGCTGGGTTACAAGTTGTGTCTCTGTTAATTGCTTGGTATTGATGGTGTGAATCTCCATGCTGGGGGAGTAACCTTAAACACTATCTTAAGTAACAGGATGTGCTTCAGAACCAAAGTGTGAATCAAGCTGGTCTTTTGAGGTGTCCTTGTCATAGAAACCCACGTGGCGGACAGTAGAATTTTACAGTATTTTCACTGAAGAGTTGCAAGCAAAATTTCCTAGCTTATAAGTACTAGTCCTTAGGAAATCCTGCATTTAATTGTGTTGGCTTGGTGTTCTGGAGGGGTAGTACTTGTTCAGCTCTATAAAACCCTTCCATGTAATCCTTTTTTTGCAGGCACCTAGAAAGCCAGGTGAAGGGCCAAGTCCATCAGCTGCAGAGCGAGTGTGTTAGTGCAGTACTCTCTGACCAGGTTCTTCTAGATATTCCACGTGAGGGGTTAATGCTTTAGCACCCAACTTAGTTGAATATACCTGTTGGTATGTGGGAAATCACAACACGCACAATATAGTGGCTGTACGTACAGCTGAATCGTGACAGAACATCATTCCCTTTACCCATCATCTCTATAGCTTGATTGTTTTGGTTTTTTTCCTCCCTCTTGCCTGAGTACAGCAGAAAAACGAGGGTTCATTTTCCTGTATTATTTTAGCAGCCTGGGGAATGAAATGTGCTCCTTGCTGCCAACTGTGAAGATCTGGTTTCTGCAGAGGCTTCTCTCCCCCTTTTCCTGCCAGCACAGATGAGAGAGGGTTTTTTTCTGCCTCTGCTGAAGTGGGAGAATCACTGTGCCTGAGTGTGCTGTTCCTGGGCTTGTGAGACACTTCCCTCAATTAACTCAATTAACTGTTGGCTCATGCGAGGGAGAGATGGAGGGAGGAGGTGGGAAGCTTTCCCTCCTCTGTGCATTGGGTAGAAACTGGCAACAGCTGAACTTGTTGAGCTGCATTACAGAAAACATGCTATTTTTTTACAGGTTATCACATCAGAGCTGTGGTTGCAGGTGGCAGTATCTTTTATTTACCTTTCATCATACAACAGCGGAGCTTTGCAAGCTCAGTTTTCCATCATTCTTGTCCCTCTGCACGCTCTGGAGTGTATCTGCAGTATCTACAGTAGTGGTTTATATGAAGATTAATTACTAGAGCTTATATTGTCACTAAGCTACTGGATTTTCTCTGTTGTACCTCTATCTCTTTGAACTACTACAGAGTTCAATCTCTGACAGCATAGAGAAAATAACTGGAAATAGGTTCAGGCTGTAACACACAGTTTGTATACGATGTGTATTTTGTCTTTATAACTGGAGCTCCTTCTCAGGTGAACTGAAAATCACTCTGTTTTCAGAATTTAAAAAAAAAAAAAAAAAAGGAGAATGACTTCATAAAGGGATGACTGTCAGGAAGTGTTGGGTCTGTTCCAGTTATGCCAGTCAGTCAAGCCATGAGCAAGCAGAAGGTGTGGGAAAGGGGACATGCTCTTCCAACTGCTGCAGCCAAGCTGCTGGACCCATCTGCTTGAGAAGATTTCAGCGATCTGGGGTGAAGGATGGAAGCGTTGTCCCAAATGCTGAAAAATGATACAGCCAGATTTCAGGATGCCTGAATTACTGTATTTCAGTGATGGGTGCCATAAGGAAAGCTTGGAGAAATGAAGGAATTATCTGTCTTGAATAAACTCTGGGAGGAATACGAAGGGTGCAGATATTGATTGCACATTTCAAATGAAAGACATTTCAATCTGGACTTCTCTGGAAGGGCAGGAGAAGAGCAAGAGAAGAATGGCAATGAAAAATTGAAAAGGGAACAACTGAAGAACTGTGATGAGAAAGTAGGCAAGGATGTCCTCGGGTTACCTCAGGTGCCACTTGCTCAACATTTCACCCCAGAAGGCGGCTGCTTTTCCTGTCCTCTTACCAGGTCGCTGATGAACAAGTGATGGCTGCAAGTGACGTGGGAACAAAGACACCCCACCACCCATGCAGCACGTCCTGGTTTTCACCTTGTTTTGGATGAGAAAGTTTGTATATGATTCGATACAAATATTTATGGAAGGGTTCTAAGTAAAATATGGAAAACGCTTGGAGCATATCCTGCAGGTTACATCTGAACTGGAGCAGGCGAAGGCTGCTTTCATCTTTAGGTAACTGCTCCTGCATTTTTAGGGTTCCCCGAGTAGACAATCTCATTTCTTTCTGCCCCAGAGGTGGCTCCAAGGCTTCCCGAGGGGAGATTATTAGCAAAGAGAAGAAAGTCAGGCAGATCAGAAGAATCTGGCAGGGGAGGGACTGGAGCCCTCATGAGGTAAAGCTGCTCCGGGTGACAACCCGGATAAGTAATGTACCTCCCTTCCTGCACTTCCTCAGTTCTATGAAGTAAGAACCCCCTCTTTTTTGGGACACAATTCCACCTCTTTGACCTTCCACAGTATCCAAAGCAGCGCAGCTGGGTCTGCTCTGCCACCATGAAGATGTGGAGTGTTTTACCCAAAGACCAAAAAGGATTCGGTTCCCTCTTAAACCCGTTTCATAGTGCCAGGGGTTTGAGAGGTGCTAGGGATCTAGTAATTAAACTAGGGAGGGAAAACTCACCTCAAGAAGTCAAAGGTTGCTCGTGAAGCAATTAACTATGTTGTTAATGAAGGTGCAGTAGAGATGATGTTCTGCTGTTTGGGGACTGTCAGTAAAACCGAAGGCAGTGTGTCAATGACGGCTGCATACATGACTTGCTGAACATGAAGCATTTATTTCTGTGAGCAATACATTAACCAGTGGCAAAGTTATACATTAAATTTATGTAGAAATGTATTCCCCCCCTACCCCAGCACACCAGTCAACTGCATCGGGGCAACAACTCGCAGCCCAAATCCTAACAACTGCTACAGCACACCATGCACTACAACAAACTTGCTTCCCACAAGCTCTTGCTTGAAGACCCTGATTTTAAGTACAAAAACAGTTAAAAATAACTTCATTAATTACCTGCCCACAGCTGTTGGCTACTAAAGAACCTTCAATCTGCAACTTAAACTGGAAAACTTTTTTTCTCTCAAGTTAAAGAATTAAAGTGCAGAGCAGCAGCTGTGTCCAATTGCTCAGTGGGAGGAGCTCATCAACACCCAGGTGTTCCATTTTCTTAATAAAATTAGTTCTCTGTGAAGACTTTGAGCATTCCACCACCAGTACGTCAACTGACACAGAATGTGTGTGGACCAGTTCTGGTGCAGACAGGTATTGGGATTTGTTTTAACCCACAAATTAAGGAAGCTTCTTACGCATGTGGGGGGCTATGATGCATGTGACTGTTTACATATATACAAAATAAATTTAACTCTGTTGTCATTAGGGACTCCAACCCATCTGAGGAGTCTGCAGAACTCATTCCACTGAAGCTTGAAATGCAGTTGTACTGCTAGACAAATATCAGGGCTATTATTTTCTTTTTAGCAAAAAAGTAGATTAGTAACTGTACAGTAGGTAAAAAGCAGTCTTTAAAAAAAATACAGAAATTACACAAAAGGCTGTAGTAAAGTGCCCAGCAAGAATATAAAGAACAGGAGAATCAGTGTAAGCAGACAAACAACATTCCATCCCTGCTCCTCTCACCTCTGCACAAATTCTCCCGCGTGCATTGTAACAGCATCAATGCTCAACGACAATACGTCAAAAAGACCATTTCCACTTCGCTATAGAAAGTATTAGAGAGCTTAAAGCCAAGAACATATTTATACCAGAAACTGTACTTTGGAGCACAATTAGCTCACTTTTGTCCATATTCTATGCAACGAGAGCTGCCAGGAACCCTCAAAACTCTGTCGACAGTGCTCTTCCTGGCAGCACAGCTCCCACCCATCCCAACAGCAGCTGTAGCTATAGACTGCTGGCTTGGATCAGCCAAATAATTACCTCCAAGCCACCCTCATTGCTCTTCCCCTTTCTCCCTTCCCACACCTCCGTCACTCTTGTGCTAGAGAGACAGCCTCTGGGTGCATCAGAGCTGCAGATTATTTAGGGCTATTGTGCTTTCTACGTGTGACTTCTGACACATGGAGAAGCCAGGCATTTCTTGCTCCCTTATCCCTGTCCTTTCCCTATGCTGATCCCCAGCCAGAGCCCTGCCCACAGTCAGGGTGGCTGACATCTGTACTGGAGAGATCCATTTCTGTTACGAGTTTTGCTGGGGAAGAAACCTGTACTTTGTCTTTACGTAAAAATATGGAGCAAGTTACACCGAAGCTGATATTCAACTTTTTACTTAGTATTTTCAAAAGCATGCTCCAAGACAAACCACCCTGTAACTAACTGCGTAAAAAACAAGACTATACAGATAGAGAACCTGAAGTGTTAAAAATATATATATTTTTTTTCCCTCTCCCCCTTTATCCCTTGACAAGTTAGCCTTTAAACAAACACTAATACGAGGTAAGCTGACAGAACAACACTGAATAAATAGCTGCGAAAAACTTTTGGTTGCTAGATGTCTGCAGGCATCATGTAAACTGTATGCTACCTTCATGCTAGTTTTAAAAAGGTGTTTTACATCAAGGGATCCACATTCTGGCACTTCTGGCAAGAAACAGATGTTTTTAGGCTGGTAAAGTTTTGAGATTAAAACAAAAAAGTAAAACAAATAGATTTTTCCCTCACTAGGAAAAAAGCCACATTGTGCTCCAACAGCCATCACTGAAGTTGTAAACCCAGGAAAGACAAATGTTAAAGTTACCTGCCTGTAGGAGAGTTAACGATGAGCTTTTTGCTTTCAGAAACCTGTCACTTAGTCCTGCTGCCAGTTTTCTAAACAAACAACTGGCATCTTTACACTGTGAACCCACCTAAATGACTCAGTTTTGGTAACAGAAGTACTTCTCTGCTTCAACTGAACTGAGCTTAGTCTGAGAGGTTTTAAGTTTTTTCTTTTTTGGACTAGTCTTTTTTTTTTTTATCCAGCCACTGTGAAAGCATAACTAAGTTCCTCCTAAAGTTGTTTTCAGAATAATGATTTGCATTTAAATGTAAACACTGATACAATAAACGTAGTGTGTACAAAAGGCACAAGACAAATTCGATTTGTGTTGCTGAAAACTTCCTTGACTTTGAAAGTTGGTAATGCATCTTACATTATCTGACCAGTAAACTGATCCTAAGCAAGCTGCAGGCTCCTGAACTGACCTGAACTGAAGGGGGTTCCCTACCTGCAGCAGCTTGGCTTTATGGTATCGCAATCAAACCTCTGTTGTCCTGTAAATGTAAATATCACAAATTAGAAGAGTAAGCCTCCTTGACCGTATTCATTAAGTTATGCAGCAAGAAAGGCAGTGTCTTAAAGAACAAGTGAAAAAAAAGACATCTGAGACAACTCTTGATTAATAAGAAACTAGGATTTTGAAAGACAGTGGCTCTCAGGAAGGCAGGTTGGTAAAAAGCCTTTTGGATCAAAGTTAAGTGCCAACATTCATTTCCCAAAGGGATTAATAATTCCAAATGGGACAATAAAATTCCCATTTCATAGCACTGCCCTGTGCAGCTCCCTTCAAACTCCCCAGCTGGCCAGCTTCATGTATGTATTACCCATCTGAACACAGGCTTTTTATTGCTCCACTTACCAGTGACCCACTGCAGCATTCAATTAACAAAGGCAATTTTCCCCTCTCTGCAACTTTTCAAACTATTGATAGTATAGATCTGAAGGAAAACAGAACTTTTCAATAATTTTTACCAAAAATTTCCCCAAAATGTTCCAAAAATAGTCAGACACTCCACTTGGGTCTCCTTATCTTCAAAAATTGCTTATCAAGCTCTCAAAAGAAAATACAGACCACCAAGCTACTAAGTTATTCGTAATCAACACTGGCTGTTCTCCCAATTTGTAAAGCCAGTAGTGCAAAAATCTGATTTTAAAGTCAACTACTTACAGCGATTTGAATTAACAGGTGAATTTTCAAAACCAAGGCAAGCACACAGACTGATATGCAAGGAGGTCACATTTTCTTGTGCTGAATATCGAAGTAAAACCAGCCATTGAATTCCTACAATAGTAAACTCAGACTCCTTTTCTTTTTTTTTCCATTTCAGAATCAACCTTCGCCATTCAAATCCAGTAATTTTGAAGTTGAAACATTCTTTGTATGGTTCAGAAGTAGTATGTTTGGTTTCGTGTTTCAAGCAATGACATGGAGACAGCTAATCATCTGTCAGTTTATTTTCTGAGCACATCCACACAGGAGCAGACAGGAGCAGCTGGCCAACAGGGCTGATATTTGGAAGAACGCATCTTCCTTCCGATGACAGCTTTTTCTTCAACTGGAACAGAACATTAATCACAAAATGCATCATTAGAATTGAAGAACACTTAAAAATTAAGTTATTGCAACAGGTCTCATCAACTCAAAGGGGAAAGTGAACAACAGCTGAATGAAAATCCCACCCTGAAGGAGAACACAGTAAGACTGTGCACAGTTATGTTATTAATCCACTTCAGGTGACAGTGATTAAAAACTGACTTCAGAGTAAGCAGGTCACCAGGTTACTCAATGAAGCGAGCTATTTTTAAGAGTACTTCCAGGTACCAACAGCACTAAATAACCAATTCTCTATTACATTAGGGTAAACCACAGCTGGTCCTCTCAGTAATTAGTCCTCTGATTAACTATAAAGGATTACAGGATACAGGATATTGAACATAACCTTAGTCGGGACAGAAATTCAAATGACCGACACCAGCAGTGGCTATGGGCTGTTATTTTTCATGTCAAAGATGAAATTAGTTGGTTTTGTTGTTGTGACTTCAGTATCTTTATAGCACAGTATTATAGTCACTCCCTAGGAACAAATATAGCTCAAATACTGACAATAAAGGAATGAAGTTAAACACACAGCAGTTCCAAAAAAGTAATATAAAGACATTTTTACGTAAGGGCTTGTATTCCAGCAACTGTATGTCAGCTCTCTCTCTGTATACATACACACACAGAGTAATCTACCTTTTTTGTTACATCTCCAGAAGGTCTTTTAATTGCCACACAGAAATGTCTCAGACAGAGCCAAGGGTACAACCAAACTCTGGCACTTATGCTCGTGCCAGAGACAACACCAGTCCTTGGCTACTGCCCTTTTGAGATGTGTGTTGGTCTGAGGCAAAACTGACTTCCAGGGGCCCCTTTATGTGGTTTTACACTTCCTCTTTAGAACATAATGTCCTCTCTCTTTAAAAAGCTGCACTCCAAAATGGATGCTCCCAAAAGATGAAATAAAAAAAAACCCAAACAAAGAAACAAACCCCACAAACCCAAGGGCTGGGGTAATCAGACTGCAAACACAAATCTAATGATGACTTTCTCAGACTGGACTAAAAGATTTAAAAAAACAACCAAAAAAGAGCATGAGATGTTTATCAAGCTAAACAGCTTAAAAACACACTTTCAGCATCTTTAAAACAATCACAGACCATGTTTGACATTCAGAATTATCTGAATGACAACGATCCAATAAAATGTACACACTGCTCAAAGAAAGATCAAAGTTTAAAAGTTATCACTTAAGTAAATGCCATCCAGAGGGAGCTGGACAGGCTTAAGAAGCAGGTCCGTGTGAATCTCATGAGGTTCAACAAGGCCAAGTGCAGGGTCCTGCACCTGGGTCAGGGCAACCCCCGGTATCAGCACAGAATGTGGGATGAAGGGATGGAGAGCAGCCCTGCCGAGAAGGACCTGGGGGTACTAGTGACTGAAAAGCCAACTATGTCCACTCACAGCCCAGAAAGCCAACCATACCCTGGGCTCCATCAAAACCAGTGTGGCCAGCAGGTCGAGGGAGGTGATTCTGCCTCTGCTCTTCTGTGGTGAGACCTCACCTGGAGTACTGCCTCCAGCTCTGGAGCCCTCAGCACACGAACCTGGACATGGACCTGTTGGAACGGGTCCAGAGGAGGCCACAAAGATGCTCAGAGGGCTGGAGCACCTCTCCTATGAGGACAGGCTGAGAGAGTTAGGGTTGTTCAGCCTGGAGAAGACAAGGCTTCGGGTAGACCTTAGAGCCCCTTCCAGTCCCTAAAGGGGCTACAGGAAAGATAGGAAAAAACTTTTTAGCAGGGCCTGCTGCGATATGACAAGGTGTAATGATTTTAAAGTAAAAGAGGGAAGATTTAGACTAGATGTAAGGAAGAAATTTTTTACATTGAGGGTGGTTAAACACTGGCCTAGGTTGCCCAGAGAAGTATTAGATGTCCCTGGACATCTAATGACTGGAAACATTCAAGGTCAGGTTGGATGGGGCTTTGAGCAACCTGATCTGGCCGAAGATGTCCCTGCTCCTTGCAGGAAGTTGGCTGGACTAGATGACCTTTAAAGGTCCCTTCCAACCCAAAATGTTCTATGATTCTATAAATAAACCATTAGGAACTTTTGAGAGTAGAAGTCCAACCTGACAAAACTAGTTGCAATTAATTGTATTTCTGTAACATAATCATAGAATCCAACAGGTCCAGTCTATTAATGCACGGCTCCATGGCTGGTGTCACCAATCCAAAAACCTGTTTCTTTGATGCCTGTCTCCAATGCTTTACTCTTGAGTAGTGATGACATGTAGGACATTAAACTAACTGAAGTTGAATAATTTATTGTTTTCCAGAAGCTGTTGCTGAAATCCTGATGGATTAAACAGGACAGAAGTATGTCATTTTACATTTTGAACGAAGGGTTAGAAATGAAATTTTTAGATTCTATTAAAAAAACCCTACACAGTCAAAATCGCAGACACCAACTGAGAGGCATTCGCTCTTCTCTTTAACTGTTCGTTTGACACCCACACTTTCAACACTATAACACTTCACACCATCACCAAGTTTATAGATGTACCTATATCTGGAACCGTCTGTGTCTTCATTCACCACTTAACACAAAAACAGAATGTAAGGTCAAGAACTTTCTAGTTTCTCTGATGAATCCAACTGACCTTCTGGGACCTTCCTGGTAAAAGCTACAGGCCACCTGTTGGTATCTGCACACCTACCATTTTTATCATCTGCCCTAACCATATACCATGGTCCAATGTGCCATGCCTGATGGGTCTAGTATCAATCCCTGCAGTTCTCTGATGGCTTTCCATGCCTTCTACTCCCTGTATACAGAAGTGACTGAGAGCAGCCTCACAGCTGTGACACCATGCCCAGGAGTCACGTCACATTCAAATGAGGGACATCCACTTGAGACACTTTTTCAGGATGACTAAAAGAGTGCTTCCAGTAGCAGAGTTAGAAATGGCCTTGCTGGAACGACTCCTCCAATGCTGTTGGAAAATCATAAATTATTTGGTATGCTGAAATTCTTAGGGTTGGAGTCAATTTTTTTAATCCAGCTTTAAATATTAAATAGTTGATTTCCATAAGCTTTTGTGAGGTTAGAATTCTTCAAATACTAAAGTGAATGATGATTGATTGTGTTCATTCTCCCCAACCCAATTATTAAGGTCTCTTCCTCTCATGCATATAATAGAATTTACTAGCTGCTTCTCAGATCTGCCCTCTGTGAAGTCTATGTTGCAAGATATCAATGCAAGAAATAATAACAAAAAAAAATAATCTCAGCTGTTTTTGACAATAGGTGACTAAATGCTCAGGAAGCATTTAGACAATAGGTGACTAAATGCTCTTCTATCTTCAGTAGACAGCACTTTTAAAGTTATTGAACTGGGTACTCAGTACCTGGCATAGAAGAACAAGCTGCTGATATTTTTACGTATTAGAATAAATCTGTTTTCCTTTCATTATCTGATAGAACTTTACCTGCTTTAGTAGACTAAGCTGTGATCTTTGCGTTCAGTATTAAGAACTAAGTTAATTGTCAAACTTAGCTTTACAAACCTCTGCTGGACAGCTTAAATAGTCACAATTTCATTATCTTTCTAGCAAAAGGGAATAATAATAATATTTTGGAATACAACCTAGAAGCAATGGGTATAAAGGTTAATATTTTCCAAACATGAAAAATGAAGAAATCGGAGCTTCAGTTTAAAACTATGAATTCATGTGCTACTACCTCATGGTAAAAAAAAAAAATAAAGAAAATAAAACAGATTGGAATTGCGTATTAACTACACAGAATATTATCATACCTTTTTCCTTATGTATTCAGATGTTTCTTTTAAGGGAAACTAGGTTTCATTTTCCATGGTTAATGCAGGATTGCTCATACCTTTAAAGATAAAAAAAATTATATTTCTACAGGAAAAGGTCTCATGTCTCTTTCAGCAAATAATACAGCCTTTAATTACCAATCATCTTAATGTCATTCCACTATTACCAAGCCTATTATTCCTGTCCTGTGTCTATGACACGGTTTTTCACTAGTTGCAACAAGGCTTCATATTCTGAAGCAATTTGTTCCCAAGAGAATTATCAGGCTTGGCCTAAAAGGTAATTAGCACCTACTAATGTTAGTGCTCTCAGTATCTCTTGGTCAGGTTTATCTGCAAAGGGCACAGCAGCTTGATAAATGGATTTAAAATAAGCTTCATGAGTTTTGGTTCATGACTACAAAAAACAAGTGACCTTGGTCATTTTTACACTATATCCTCCAACATCCTTTGCTACAAAACAAATCATTGCAGCATAAATCAATTCCTTACCAACTTTGCCCTTTTCAGCCTTCCCACTGGTTTCTGACCAAGATGGTGTATCTGTAAGAAGGTGGCTCTGGGAATCACGCAACGGCTTTGCAGGAAACAGGTGGTTCTCACTGAAATGCCAATAAAAAGAGCATTGTAGCAAACTGCAGTAATTTTTTTGTCATAGGCAGTATTTTCCCTACCTTACCTGGCTTCTTTTCTGATGAATCACTACACTTTGATCATTATGTACATTACACTGTAGATGTCACAGTTGGAACTGTTCTTAGTGCAGAACAGGGAAACATTTTTTCTTTGACAGATGTTACACATTAATACATGTACTTCAGTGCCAAATGCACTCTATCCATATTCACTCCCACTACAACAAACCTCATGTGATAAATAGTGGAGAGCACATCTCCAAAACATCTTGCCTAATATAAGCTATGGATCACTAGGGTAAGATTTAAAATGCCAATAAAGAGCTAGCTGAAATGTAATGCATTTCTTTTATGAATAAAAGATTGTCAATACCATTCCATTATCATTTCTTAGTCACGTCTTCAAATCTACTACACTTATCACACTCTTCATTACATAAATGTTGCTAAAGAGTTACTTTAAAGATGTCACGGCGGTGAAGGGTAAGGATTAAGAAAACATCTCCTAGTATCAGCAGAAATAAAACAAATGTATTTAATAGGCAGCTTCTTGTACTTCAGCACAAGAGCAGAGAGCTGGGATTCCCTTCTGTGAAGCTTCTTTTCCCCAGTTATGAAGAAGCTGGCCTCCCCCAGGAGCCTTGGAAGGTAACGCATCCGTATGGCAGGCGGGCTGACTGACTGGCTCATATGTATGCGGAACACAATGTTACGGATACTGTTTAAGCAGGCATGGAAAATTCAGATCCTAGGATGACACTGAACCAAGACAAACTTATTTCCATAAATTTAATTATAAGTCTGAGGATTGGCTGAATTAGCTATTTAAAATCTGATTTGTATTTATTAATAAGATGCACTTCATTTGCTTACCACTTTTAAGTATCTTATACATGGTTCTATTTATATAGGCACAGGAAAAAAAACCAGAATATTATCTATTTGAAATGAGTAACTAAAAGAAGATTACTTTTTGGATGTTGAATTAAGAGCACTGGGTGTGGAAGCTTGCTCAGGGTCCTGATTAACAAGGCAAGTTGGGAAGGAGCAACCATCCCCTAGACTGAAAAATTCAGAATTAGTGTCATACATACAAAAAAAAAAACTTTAAAGAATTGTTTTTTCGAAAAACTAGCCACCCCCCAAACTCTGCGGATCCTGATTATTCAAGAATGTCAAAAAATGAAGCATTAAAAACTGAGCATACCTTGAAAACACAGGCACCAACCAGTATTTCTTCTCATCACCAAACACCTGCCTTAGGTTTTTGCTGAAGCCCAAGCTAAAGCCATTCTTGTCTGTTCTATGGCGAAATATGGGAGCTCTGAACACCTCTTAAAAGAAAAAAAATCATTACATTTCTTCACAAGATAGGACGTTTAAGTTTCACAGCAGTATTTAAGCAATTACACTGATGATATCATCATCCAAGCGGAGAGGCCAAGTGACTGAGGAAGTCAGTCCACTCATGAAAGCCAAAGTCAGTGCCACAGTCTCTGTGTGTGCAGAGGAAGTCCTATGGCTAAGGAAGGGTGGAAACCTCCTCTACCCTCCTCCACCACCCTAATCAAGGCCAGGAAGAGCAAAGAACCCACTTTTTAAGAAAATGTGATATGTTATCTGAAGATTTCAGCATGTGACTATACCACAGAGAGCGTCTGAGAAAGAAAAAACCTAGATAAAGGTTTTCCCTACAGTAAGAGTAATGGAAAAGAAGAAAAGCTTAACCCACTTCAGTAGTAAAACGGGCTTTTCACACCCTGGGGTACAAAAATACTGTGTGTTTTTACAGCTGCATAAAGAAAGCACTTTGCTTGTAGACCCAGATTATTCCCCATGGACATCCAACCTATATTTCTGGAGAAGAGAGCTAAAAATAGCTTCATGTGTTGCAAAGTGCCCGAAGCAGAAAACTCATTCACCTTCCTCCAAGTGATTGATAGCCATTTAATTCCCTTAATTGGCTATATAAAGTAGGCAAACCAGGTCCTGACAGTACAGCTCACACAAACCATGCTGGAACCACGCAAAGATCATCCTTCTGCAGTAAATCCTTAGCTATGAACTGCTGGAAATGACCTTCTACATGGAGCATGCATTAGTTTTACCGTGTTTTAAAAGAAGGGGAAAAGGAAAATAGAGATATCCTTTCAGATGCCCATGTTGGGCTAGGAAAACAGCTCCCAGGATCATTGAAGCACAACCACACTTGAAGCTGTCCTGGCTTCATTACCAAACTACTGCATGTTCAGGGTTCCACATATTGAGCAATTTCCAAAAGTAAAATGCAAAGAAGAGTCAAACTCACCTTTTTGAGTAGCTTAAGTGTACAGAAAACATGGTATATTACTTGCATGGAATGCAATTGGTTTCAAAAACATGAAATACTGAATTAGAAGTGTACTGCATTACACAAATTTTTTGGGGGCACTAAAAATATATGAACAGTTTATAAACAGAATACTAAATAATTTCTGTTCATTTAAGCATTATTAATAAAACTTTTCTCCACTTATAACTAGATTGAACAAATTTTTTCTTCTACTAATTTTGAAGTAGATGATTTTTCAGCATACTGAAGAAACCCACAAACCCTAGTGAAATCTTGATGTAAACAAGCTTCCTTCCAATGATATATATGCAAAGTTTTCCACTAATCATCTACATATTAGTAATTCCCAATAGAACTGGAAAAAACAGGTCAATCCATTGGCTTACTCTAATTCAGCTTAGATCAACAGAAAAGCATTTAGAGATTTAGAAACTTTAAAGACGATATTGCAAATTGGTATTATTACAGTCCAGGACATAGCATAGAACAGGCACTCAAATCTTCTGCATCTTCTTTTATATTTATTTTTTTTTTTAAAGATCTGTAACCAGACACACGTGCATCCAGGTGGTGGGAAGTCCTAGTTTAACACTCATATTTAATGCAGTTATTACACACACTCCCATAGTAGAGGCACAGGCCATCTTCTTTGAGGTTTTTAAAATTAACTCATAACACACAGAGTTCTTTTTTATGTATCTATGATTACGTGGCAGACAGGACTCACAACTGTGAAACCGCCTTTCAGATCTCTGTGTTCATTTACTACTAAATATAGAAACACTGCCTTAAAGTCTGTTCTTCTGTATCAGATCATTCTCTGACATTGGCTCTTTGTGCTCAGTCATGTTGATGAAAATTAACAACACCAGGGCAATAACCAGCCTGCCTTCCAGATTTTTTATTTTCCTCTCCTTGCCTCCAGTACAGACAAAGTTTTGGAATTAATAACTATGCTTTTCAGAGCTTTTAAGCAAAATTGTAGCCAAATTGAACAGAGGAACTTTGGTTCTGCAGGGGGCAAGGGTGGGAATGAAGTGCTGGAGCCACTGCCTGGACAGAGACCTCACATCAGAGGACTCAGACCTGAGGGCTGGGAATGCCAAACAAGCAGCACTTGTGCAAACATGCATTGGTGTGTCTAACATTTATTACAAAACAATCTCAGGTTTTTTTTAGTTTATTCAATTTCTGTTAACAAGCTGTGGATGGGATGAAGTGGGAGGAAGAGGATAAATTCATTAATAGCTTGGCTCCTAGGGGCAGGAGGAAAAGAGCTGGAACTTCCAGGGAGCAGCAGAACTGGGGAACCAGTAGTGGATGCTGCCAGACCCAGGCACTTTTAACCAGGATCCAAGGAACCTGCAGAGGATTGCCTGCTTTTTCCATTACTCCCCGTGTATATAGCATACATCTATTATTTATTTCTTGCTGTCAAACACAGAAGTATTAAATCCACTTACCTAGCGTAGACTTATTCTTGCTGACAAGCCAACAGTGATACCCAAAGAGAGAAGACAGACTGACAGAAAACATAGCCGCAGCAAAGAATAAAAACATGATGTGGAACTTGGCTTGAGTATCAGGAAGGCCATTCTAAAAATAAAATAAAATTATGCCATTAGAATTGGGGAAATAGCTGTTTAATTTGATTATTAGTAATCCTCTATTCAGCCAAATCAAATTCAGTGCAGACACAACCGTACCACGCAACAGGGGTCTGAATAAATGAATTATACACCTTCTATGTACAGATGACCATGCAATTAGGTTGCTGATGGCATCTAAAGTAAAGAAATGGGCCCTTTCTAGAGAAAATATAAATACTGACAACAAGAACCTGCAATTTAGATTTGAACTTTGAAGTGTCTTTTAGAGAAGAGTAATTTATCTTTACAAAAATGATCTTGTTTAATTTGCATTTTCAAAACAGTCATATAACAGCATAAATAATGCACATCTATGAAGAGAACATCCTAGAGTTGTGAACTCAGGTAATCATAATTAAAATATTAGAGCATTTCTCTGAAGCTTTTTCAAGCTATTAGAGGAAGTTAACAAAACCTATCTATAATTTCAATTCCCTTTTGAAAATTTTCAATTTTCAAAAAAGAAGGCTATGATTATTAAACTTTAGTACCCCGTATTAGGAGATACTTGATTTCTGTAAAGCCATGAATATTAGACTTCTTGCACAGTATTAACTTCATATGCTTAAAGACAGTACGTAGATTAGAGTACTTACTGTCCAAAATTTGATGAAATACTGTAAATCCGTTGCAGCAATGAAAAGGCAATACAGTAGAGAGTAAGCCAAGAAGAGAAGAAAAAATTTGTAATTGGAGAATCCTACACAGTTGTTCACCCTGACAGAAAAAAAAAAAAGTTAAAAAAAAAAGGAATGTAAAGAAAATTATTTTCCTTCATTTCATCCAATTTAAAATTAAACATATTTACTCTAAAATAGTATCAGAATGTAAACCAAGTTTTCCTTCCTACCTGTGGTGCCTTAAGCTACTGAAATGTATTTAGCTTCAACTCTTAAATTAGTGTATAAATTCTAACCAAAACAACGACAGCAAACCCAAAGAACTTTACCAAGCAACACCATTTGCAACAGTTTACTGAAATTCACATCTGATTTATGTTATGAAATCTGTTCCCAGCACACCCGATGTAAATGTGATTGCAGTTACAGTTACCTTTTCAGTTTGTAGGTAAGTTTAAGTACCCATGTTTTACCATTCTGCATAACACTGTACATAACAAGTGGGACAGTCACAAATCAAGATTTTGAATCTTGATTTAATTTCGTGAGAATAAAAGCAGTGTCATTTAATCCACAATCTCCTTCACTAATCATATTACATATTAGTGTAAACTTTACTATTAAGATTCGAAGGACGTCCCTAAAAATATTTACATTTATATAAAATAATGAGGGAAATACTACTGTTGAGTAAACAGAAAATGTACCTTAACAGTGACAACATGACAGCAAGTAAAACAAAAGATTAGGAATGTTTAAATACACAACCAAATTTTAAAATAAATCTCATTTTATCATTTTGATTTATGGGCTTCAAGTTCAGCTGTTTCCCAGCTTTATAGAATTTATACATGAGAATAAGCATCTAGTACAGACTCTCATCAGAGAGACATCACAAGGGTACATTTAGTATCATAGCAGCTTCCCATTAGAGACAATGTATTATCTAAGAATTTTAGAGGTCTATTAAACATGTAATGATGTTACATCCACCAAATGAAAAATATTGCAATGCTGCCCATGGATAGTTCATTGGTAAGCAGCTTTCTTTTTCTTTTATTTGGTTGCATTAAGAAGCTAACCAAAGTTATCACTGTACCACTAATGTTGATATAACTCTCCATATGGGTTTAAAAAAAATAATTCATATACCTTCTTTAACTAGCTGATGAAAGCATTTGTATGTTAAGAAACAATTCTCAAAAAATAAGAAGGCGTGGTGAGTCTCATCTTTAGCTGCTTCTAGAGGTGTAGGACAAGTTATTGCAACTATGGTCTTTAGGGAGACAGTGATGGTAATGGCAGGATACACAGGAATCAGGATAGGATAAGATTTTAAGATACCAAGTAATCTTTCAGAGTGCACTATTGTCATCCATCCTTGGGGTGAAGAGGGGGGTTTTTTGGTTTTTTATTGGGTTTTCACAAAACATGCTACCTTGGCTAAAAATTAAATTTAGCATTGCCATTTAAATATGCAGCAATAGCTAAGCATCTATATTAACTATAATTAAGAAGGACTCACAAGAGATTGTTCTAATTAAAAAATGCCCCAGAAGATCTGTTTCTAACTAAGCTCATCACAGACTCATAGAATGGTTTGGGTTGGAAGGGGCCTTAAAGACCACGTAGTTGCAACCTCCCGGTACACCAGGTTGCTCAAAGCCCCATCCACCCCTGTCTTGATTATTATTGCTCATGATTCTTATTGGCAAGTAAATTTACAGTTCTCCACAGCAAAGTGTCTTCTTCATTAAACATGTCAAAGTCAGGAATGCCATGATAAACTGCAAGCAATTCAGATGCAAGGTTTCTATAACACTACTCTACTTTCATATTATTTCTTTTACTTTATGTCATTTTAGTGAGAAAAGAACTATCAAGTGAAACGTTATTCATCAGGGATGACATTTCTTGAATCAAAGACAGATTTCTTTCTTGTTGCTCTTTTGCACTACTGCATACAGTATACACATTAAAAAAATAATTCATGAATTATCCCACTCCGTGACCAGAGCAACACCTTGTCAGTGTTTTGACAAAGCCCCAGACCGAGGGGTTCTTACTGGAAGAGATTAGTTCATCAAGAGAAAGTAAACACCAAGGTTTGGTAATTATGTTATTTGAACAAGTAATATCAAATCATAAGACCCAAGAATGGTGGTTAGATTTAAAATTTAATATTTTGAGGAAGAATAAAACTGATAAACATACAGACATAAATAAGGGGGTGCTATTGCAGTGAAACATTCATACAAAAGAACATTCCAGGTTAAAATTTACATTACAGATAACATTTAAAACAATTAATTTTGAAGTACAAAAAGAAAATATATCCTTTCCATCTTAAAAGTTATTTTACTGAAAACACCAGGGAAAAAAAATAACTTATAAGGCACTAAAGGTGATGCAGCTCAGTTAACAAAAAGCATCACAGAATTCAGGCATTGCTAAATTCTTTCCAGATGATTCAAAAGACAAAGGGGAAATGTTTCAAATGTTTCTAAGGTGTTGCTAATGCACCTTGTTAATATTAGAGTTGTTACAAATTATATTTTTGGTGCCTCAAGCCATTGCATTCCTGGCAGATAAATACTCCATCTAAATAGTATGAGCAGCAGAAGCACTAGCATAGAAGTCACTAATGCTCTTATTTCTGCACCACTTAAACCTTTTGGAGTAGTTAGAGGGCAATTAGCATTAAATATCTCTGTTTATCACAGCACTTCCATTAGCCCAGGAGTGATAGCCAAAATGAAGCCTCCTAGAAAGGAGCTGACCTGGGGGCTGGGCCATGGCTATGCCCCTCACTACCTCTGCCTTCCAAATGCTCCTTCTTACTTTCCCCCTTGGTTATTTCTACCTGTCCTCCTTCCAGAAACCCCTTTCCAAGCAGAATATTAAAATAGTAGTTCTCATTACTGTTTCCCTGCTCTCCTTAAGCACCACACAGGTTCTTTCCCACCTCTTTCCCACCAAAAAATCCCAAAACGAAAAGCAAAGCAGGACTGAACGATGTTTTCAGGGGGGCTAAACCCCACCCATGATACCGATTTGCACCCTTACTTTTGTTGATAAAATAGCCATGTGATATTTCCCAAAGACCCCTGGAACATGGGTCTTTAAAGGAAATATAAAGTTTGATCAGCATCTCTGCAATATTTCAGAACTCTCCTGCTACTTCCACATAGTTAATTATTTCAGGGTCAGCAAGGAACAGGGGACATCCACTCAAATTAGGAAAAATAAGACAATATCTCTTTTTCAAGTGCCTTTCTGTTACTTGCAGTACAAAAGGAACAATTCATCAACAAACGTTACACGTCTCTCAAGTACCTTCTCCATTTCTATTTTTTCTTTTTGCATCCGTTGCTTATTAGATTAAAAACAGAGCAATGTAAGCACTCTCTCAGACTGGGTATGTTTCTGTTGTTTGGATGCAAAGAGTCTGCAAATGGGTAAAATAACCAAATGCTACTGAGAGGAAAATGGAGTTTATTTTCCTAGAAGCCTATACCCTAGTGAAATACCACTTCACTGCCCTTTTACACAACGTGAAGCTCTCAGTTTATGATTCGTTATTTGATGCAATGGATGTTTATTCTGAAATTGAAGTTTACATAAATGACATTCTCATGTACCATCCTAAGGTAGGACAACTCAAAAAACCCCAAGCAGACCATAAACCTTATGAGAAGTGTGTCTAACACCGAAGAATAATAGTAATATTGAGACTTTTCACTGGTATTTTGTCAGAAATAGCCTGACAGCTATTTTTCTTACGGCTTTCCACAAGACAGCTATAAGAAGCCTTTTTTCTTATAAGAAATTTATTCCACGTTCAACGGTTTTATCTGTTTGTGTTTTGTTTGTTGGTTTGGTTTTTTTAAGAAGCATGCTACTAACACTAAGCATCATCAAGTTTCATATACTGATATCCCTACAGCAAAAAAATATATGTAGGAAGTAACTCTGCCCTATATTGTTAAATATTTCTTTCAATGTATCTACCATGCAGCTGCAAAATAAGGGGAGATTCTTAAATCACACTGCACTGTGTCAGAGGCTGTAGTCAGGACCAAGACAAACAGGAGGAGCCCAGAAGCCCTTCCTCCCCCAGGACAAGTCTCCTTTCCCCAGGAATTTGACTTAAGAAGGTCAATCCAGCTGATTAGAACCATCTACCATTCTGTTTGTCCAGTGCAGGAAGTTGTTCTTTTCTGATTGGTTTCATGTGGTGAAGAACTGCCATCACCACTCAATCCTCTTAACTTGGCCCTTACTAAACAATTATCTTTAATTATTTCTGCAAGATACCTGCCAAACTGACATAAAATTAATTACACATCCTGTCTACCCACTGAGTTCCAAGGGCTGCCTAGAAAAGACAGCAAAATAAAACCACTGTGCAGGCCAATATGGCAGCAAAAGGAGGAAGAGTGGGAGGGAGAAGGGAGAAAAAAATGAAAGGAAACAAATAACCCATAAAATAAAAGAGGTAACTTGCTGTTTCCAGCAAGCCCACTCAAGCTGTGCTGGGACCTTCAGTAAGGGGAACACAGCACAGCCCCTCTTTGGTTTTGAACCTAGGGCAGTATTTCATCATTCAATACAACTAAGCCACAATCATAGTCAAAGTCCATGAAGAAAATAAGCAACTCTTAGAAGTTGTTTTCTTACTGACCAGAAGTCTGCCTCATCCTAACTATAAAAACATAGAGTTCCTAACTCAAAGGTCTAAGAAAAATTATATATGAACCTCTTTCCACATCTCACAAGTAGGAAAAGAGGACAGAGAGGAAATAACTCCAGTAGTTCTGCAAGACCAGTAACTTTACATAAGCATCTAACTCTAGAGTAGTGAAGCACCACCTTCATAACAGGCCCCTCAAGAGTTTATTTTACCAAATGAGAAACTAAGAAAGGAAAGCCAATAGTACACTCACCAAGGGCAATGATGATCCATTTTCAAAATGCATCTTAAATAAACCCAAGAGAATTCCAAGCATTGCAAAAGGCAAAAGAAAAACAAAAGTCAGAAGCGCAGTTACATGTCAGATTTAAATTATTCACATACAGATTCAGAATTACCCATATGTACTATTGGATAATTAATCTATTTAACAAGGATGTCTATTTAAATTCAAATAATACAGCTTACCTACAAGTAAAGTGTAGGTAACCCAAACTCAAAACACTTGTTCCGTCAATAGCTTAGTGATTTAAGAAAATGCAATTTATAACTTCAGCTTTAGGATTTGGTCCTCATTCTGAATAGGTCTTTATACTTAGTGTTGCAACTAAACATATTTCCAAGTACATGATCTGCTTTTAGAGAAATATGCAAATGCACGGGAAGTTTTTAGGAACTTACCTTGTATGAAAAATCCCAAACATTTTTGCAATTTATCACTCTCCACAATAAAACATGCACAAGAAAATCAGATATAATTGAAGCAAGTGAATTTTGGCAAGGACAAAATTATAGTATTCTGCAAAATATATTAGCTAATGGCATTCTCCAAATTTCACTCATGTTTGATAGGACAACACGGGTCACCCTTTTTCTCTACCCTGCTGAGACACGAGAATGTCCCTGTCTTACACCGCAACCACCATCCCATACAACACAACCAAGATCCTCTTTCTGCCTCAACTCAGTTACTCTTTCAGTGTCTCTGCTGTTTCACTGCACAAAATGGAAAGTTTTCTCTGCCTCACAGTAATGTTGGAAGGCTTGATGGATCATCAGGTGAAAAGCATTTGGATAAGCCTTAAAGCTGAGAATAAATCAACCTTTGAAGAAGCCCCTTCTCTTAAAGTTTGAAATTTCAATCTCAGGGGGCAAGAGTAGAGAAAACCACAGATATCCAAGCTTACTGGGGAAAGGTCAGAAAGAAGAACAACCGAAAGAAAGATTAAGTTGGAAAGCAATTAAACTTCTGGGGAACATGGAGGTGAACTTCATTTTGTGTTAGACAAACAAAAACTTTATTTTATGGTTTCAGTTAGAAATGGCTGATGCTTGGTTCCTTCTTCAAATAAAAATAACCTGCAAGTTATCCAATGAAAAATAGGATATTAAGTTTATTACCTTGGATAAGATGCAAGTGACATCATGATTAGATTGAGATGGGTAGTGATCTTTATTCAGATTCTAACAAAAGAAGCAAATTTTTGTTTATCAGCTATTTTTGGTTACATTCTTAAGGAAAGTTCTGCATTAATATTCAGACTTTTTAACCATTGCATAAAGAATGTGTAAGACCATGGAATCCATGTTGGCATCATGAAAGCCATCAAACGAATTAGAGTAAGTTACAGACTTCCTTAGAAATACATAAATAAATAACAACTAAAGCTAGAAAAAAAAATATCTAAGGAATAAAAAAAGCTTCTCTGCCAAAACATTAAACCTGAATAATCTACGCATAAAAAATAAAAGCTTCTGTGTCAAGAAAAAAAATAATAAATTTCTTCAGAAAACTACTTATTTAAAATATTTTCTTACTTGTCGCATATAGAACAGTGATGGCAACGATCTGGTTTTACAAGATGGCATCTGTCACAGTATCTGATTGCTAAAGAAAAAAGTTCCAAGATTAGATCTCCATGTACAGTTACACATTTTGAGTCCTGAAGTCTGTGAAAACATAAATACTAGCAGCTCAGCCCAGCAGAACACCCAGGAAAGCATTTTAGCATGATCAGAAGCAGCTGCAATTACTGAAGCATTCTTTAAGTTCTCGCAATGCTGAATCTAGCAGAGCGAACCCAAAAAGCTCAGGTTTTGCAATCTCTGCTAATCGTGCTAATCAGGGTTTTTTCTTCCAAACCCCTCAGCTCTGCAAAACAACCAATGAACCAACAAAATCCTCACTAGACTGGAAAAACCTTTAAAGACTGTTCAACAATATAGCTATTTTAAGCTATTATTCTAACAGCTTTAATTTACTACATGAGATTATCTCTTGGATTTGCTTAGCTAGCCAGCATTCACAAATTTACAGGATCAGTAGCTTAAGATTAACTCTTAGTTTGGAAGAACTTTTGTTCTTTCAACTGAACCATCAGCAAGTAAAACAGTAACACTTTCTTATCCAGCTATACATGACATGCAGATAGTGAAAAATTAATTTTTAAAAAATTTTTTTAACCTATGAAAGAAGAAATCTATGCAGTTAAAGACTCCTCCAGTTTGTTAGTATGACAAGCCATTTGTTAATGTCAGCTTGCAAACATTTAGCAAGGCATTGCCAGTCCGCTTTAAAATCCCAAATTATACACAGCAATTTACTTTCCAACAATCTTTCCACTGAATAAATGTTGCTGCATAAAGCTACACTAAAGTTAAGTTCTTGGGTCACTTTGTTATTTTATGAAGTATGAAAAGCAGTTCTTCCCTACAATCCAAAGCCTTGGTATTTTTTAAAATTAGTTTAGGTAGTACAGCAAGACACCTGCCTTCGGTGGTCTCCTGAACACCTATTTACCTCCAGACATTGTCCGTGTATAGATAGGAAGATCCTTGGCTGCCCGTCTTAGGACTTCTTGCTGGGATTCACCTCTAGGCTCCCTCTCTAGGGATTCCTTGTCTGAATATGATAGATGAAACTGGAATAATTTTTAAAACCAAAGATACGTTAGCAAATTTCAAGTTAAATAAGTATCTGTGGAGAAGCAGAGAGAAATAAATATTCATTATAAAAAGATGAATTAACAGCACGTAGAAAGTATTACAGCAAATAACCTGGTGTTTCTAAGACCAGTTGCCATAAACCAAATTAGTGATGACAAAATTAAAATTATTTCTGATGTCTTATTCATGCAATGCTGAATGATTCCAGAAGTAGTAAGTGACACTCTTCATGAAGAGGATCAAAAGCTTATCATGCGCTTGAAATGTCAGTTAACTGACTTTTGTAATACTCAATATTAGCTAGTGAATATAACCTAGGGATGTCAGGTTTTAAGTGAAAGAAAATATGCTACTAGTAATAGGAAAAGATAGCTTTATTTCTCTTCCAGTGTCAGGCATTTTTCCCTTTTATTCTTTGCCACTGGAGAGTTGTTGTTCTCTTCATGCAGGTGTTAGGATGTGTTTCTACATCAGAAACTGGCTGAGAAGAAGCCATGTGTGTCCTGTGTGACAGAATAACCATGTCTTAACGTGTTCCTGCATAAAAAGACAACTTCTGTCACTGCCCAAAACAGCAATAACAAACATTGCTCTAGTAAACTGCAGGGTAAAAATTACTGAAAGAGATGCCCGGTATACACAAAGTAGTCCAAATTTTTTATATTCTTAAAGTCCTCTGCAACACAGCAACACAGTCAGCTTTGTTGCTGCAGCTTCTAGAAATGGGCAGATGCCCAAGTCTTTGGTATCTCTATCAGAGAAACAGGATACAAAATCATCTCTGAAAAGAAGTCTGTATTTGGCAGGAAGAGTGGCTGTCCCTAACCTGTACCGCAGAAGCCCTCTGCATAGCATTTATGGCTACAGAAAGGCTAGTCATTACAGTAATATTATTTTTTTTTCCTAAATGAAAGTGATGCACATAAAACTAAGGAAGCAGACAGAAACATACAGTTAGGAGCCTATTCTCACCTTCGTAGAGAAGGCACCACTCTACCTTCCTGACAAAGCTCACAATCTTCCAGCAGAAGCTGGAAGTTCACTGTTTAGCATGAGCTGGTGTGGTTTGCACCAGCTGCAGTACTCATGAAAACAAAACACAAAAGCTCTATCTGTTTTTCATTTTTCAGTTGAGTATTTGCTATAGCTGAGAAGTCAGCTCTGTTAAGTCGAAAATACATCCTTTTACATTTACAGACTTCATCCTAGGAACTGGAAGCCGAGCAGTAACTTAACATTACAAAATACCCTAATTAAATTTTAAAAATACTGCTCTAGAAGATTAGGAAAAAGACATGGAACAACAAAGATGTCACTTACTGTCAGCAACATTGTGTAAATTCAAAGAACAAAGACACACCACACATTGCTTTCTATAACCCAACTTCAATACTTTTAATATCCCACTTGACGTTCTCCCGTAGCATTTTATGATGGCTTTGGAATCCCACTGTAATTACGAAGGATTTGTCAAAATGTTTTGGAAGTCTTTTATTGGCATCAGCCAAATCAGTGATTTGAAAACCCTTCTAATTATCGTTACAGTCACCATATACATGCATATATTTTGCTGTGTAATTACCAAATGAAATAGACTCTCAATTTATTTTGCTCCTCTCTGCCCCAAGCTGTAGTAAAGACTGCAGTGTGAAATTCAAGGAAAATGCAATTACTTCGAATTATCTACTTGTTTCCACAATTACATATCTTATTAGTGAATGAAAACTATTCAGAAAAGAAACTCCACACAACAGACAGTAGAAATCACAAGCTATTTATTTCCTGTTGGCATGGTAGTTATAGGAGCTAAGAGTTATGAGTCTGTGCTGAAATAAGTATTGGCTTTGTGGGTATTTCAAACTCCAGAACAGCCACAGCAGGATTCCATTGTCCTCAGAGGCTGTGTGACACAGCACCTGCTGAGGACTGTGGGGTTTTGGTACAAAGACAGGATGGAAGAGGCCAAAAAGTTGTAGTGGTTGTACCAAGCTGCATGGGGAGGATTTTCATCAAAGCTATTGACAGTCTGCTCTTTTTTTTTTTTTTTTTAGAAGGGGGAAAAAAAAAAAATAAAAAAGGGAAAAAAAAGAAAAAAAAAAAAAAAGAGAAAGAAAAGAAAACAGGATGCTCTTGGAGAGCAGCTTTTCATCCTCGGCCACGGAGCCTTAATTGGGGGTTTGGGGGGAGCCTGGTGTGGGAGGGGGGGCAGGTTTGGAGGGTCATGGGGGGGGGGGAGAAGGGGGGGGACGGGTCCTTCAGGAGGGGG
>NW_015090868.1:3954724-4003672 GCF_001431845.1 Calidris pugnax | reverse complement strand
TTTTTTTTTTTTTTGGAAAGTGTGAAAAGAAAGTAATAAAAAAAAACCCCAAAACTGTACTAAAAGCAATTATCTTAAGGCTACATCATGTTGAACATGGTTTTGTATCTTAATATTCTCCAACACAACTGGATCCTCCTTCTTCAGCACTTCTGTGGGGTATATATTGAATTTTCCAAGCAGCTGTTGCATACTAGCTGCCTTCCTGCTTAGCCAGCTGTGGCTTCCCAGCATCAGTTTACCTGTTGTGTGCTCATGCCACAACCTCCAAGTTCCTTCACACCAAAACAGCTGGGGAGAAGCTTTAATTCAGAGGACAACAGACAGATGCTGACAAGAAATTTAAGTCTTAAACACAAGGAAATACATTTTTTGCCCACATAAAAGTATTATATTCCCATGCAAACATTTAATCTGCTAGTTCAAATAACTCATACTTTCCAAGTGGAGAGGTTTATTTCTTCTTAATATCATAAATACTATCTAATTTTAAAAATCTATTAAAAAATCTTTAAAACTTAGGGAAAGTGTAATTTTTTTTGGTCTTGGTCATTACACTGTTTGCAATCTGACTTACTCCTATTAAGAAGCTGTAACTACCTTTTGTATTTTTCTACACAGTGTAAAACTACATGACATCAGAGTCTAAGTTATTCAACTACTACAAAACCAGGCATTCGACTAGGCTATTTCAGAAACAAAAATTTATCTTACTTCTTTTGAAGGATTCATTGGTAGCGTAAAGATTGTTTTCCAATATGACCAGACGAACAGCATGAAAAATATGTGGTAAGCAACCAGGCACACAACTAAAATCAAAAAGGAACAGCATTAATACAAACAGACCAGTGATATTATAGTACTTAGGAACGGATGCCGTACGTATCACAGATAGTTACTCTAACAGATATAAATACAGAGGCTCTTCAAAAGCTTTGCAACAAAAATATTGCACTGCAACTTTACATGAGACAAATGCAGACTGTGTGGGGAAAGTCATGATACAGGTTACATATATTACAAAAGTCTGAGGGGAATGCTTAATAGCTTATTAGAGCCCCATAGCTATTTAGCAAGCACTCTCCCTTTACACATTTGTTAAATCCTATTCAACTGATGCATCTCTGCTTTTTAGCTTTATAAACCATGTAGAGAGAGTGCTAGCCATGCAAAAATACCCGAACAAAACCACCAAACCTTCCCCTCAAAGGAAATATAGCTACCTAAACAACACCTAGAGTGAGGGGGAATCTTTGAGTGGATATAGTTATGATACCTGAGCAGTAACTCCAACCAGGTAATTTGTTTTGCTAGATTTTTAGGAGGGAGGACACTAAGGTGGTTTTTAAAAACCTGCAGGTTCTTTTAATTCAAATGTTCGTTCACTACTTTGTATTTTTCACAGCCAGTGATTATTCTTAGATTTTTTTTAATAGATGGCAGCCAACGTTAACCATGCTGAGTTGTTTTACTAGAATACAGAAGGTAACATTAACTTTTCCAAAGAGCCTGCGTGGATGGATATGTGTTTCCATTGAAAAGCTCACACTGTACTAAGCAATTCCCTACAGTAAATACTAAATCCAAAACCTGTATCCCCTGATTAACTTGCTCTAATGTGCAAGGAAGAGTATATCCTTGGATTTTTCTTCCTCGGGCAGAGGAGCAGCAAATAAAGGACAGCTAGGACAGCAACAGTGAAAAATATTATTTCCCTGCTGTACAGATGAACTCAGATCATAGAGAGCTCAAGGGTATATGGAAGCTACACGGTCAAGTAGTCTTTACTCAACTTCTATAAATGTACAAGATTGTCAAAAAACTTTATAAAGGGAAATTTGTATACTTTCACTACACAATCTGAAATACTGCCTTGTATGGTTAGCCCTTGTTTTCATACATGTAATGCTATCCAGTGCTAGAGAATTCTCTGTAACATGTTACAGTTTGCATAAATGCAGGAACAGTAGCCAAGCATGTTCTTGTTTTTTGTAATTTTGCCTCAATAGTTACACTGAATAAATGTTTCTGGTGTTGAAGTTTGCTTACTCAAAAAAGCAGCAACACAGTAAATATTTATTCTTATTCACTAGGCAGTTGAAAAATAATAAACAGCTAACAAAATCTGAGGAGCAACGCTGTGCAAAGCCTTTGGCATGACAGGGGAAAAGGGCCATATGCCACGTCTAGAAACTGAAAAAAAAATCTCATCAGTGCAAGTAAGTGATAGAACTGGACTCCACATCAAGCACAATAAACTAAATGACCATCGTGTTACTACACAGGCATCTGGCAGGAACACTCCACATTTTTATCAGAACATTTCTATCAACTATAAAAAAACCCACCCTGATTTACTCAAACAAAACCAGTATTTTTTTTAAACAACAATATATTCATGGTATAAAGTGAGGGAAAGGCAGGGGAAGTTACGTCAGCTCTGTGCACTACGAGTTTACTTATCTACATCTGCATTTTATTGTTGTGAGAATAATGGTAATTGTGATTGGCAAGAAAATTCCTTTTTTAGACATTTAAAAACAGACTATTGGAGGAAGACAAAATTTTAGCCTAGAGACATTTTTCCATGTTTCCCCTTTAAAGTCTGTATAAGAGTTAGGCTCTTCTTGTTTGCTCTTGCACCTCAGTTCTCCAACCTCACTTCTCCCAGGTCACCTACCCCCCAGTTTCCCTGCACTGCCATGGAGACCCTGGGCTACCCAGATGCTCCAATGGGTCTGTGGGTGTTGAGAGTTCAACAAAAGAACCTCAATTCCTTTGAGACAGGAGGGAAAAAAAAAAAAAAAGCTCTCTGGGTAGAAATCCTTCCACTTTACACTTCTTCTGAAAAAAGTCCTAACGGTGTACCCCTTGCTTGAAGGCAACCCATTTACAAACAGGCAGCATTGCTAGAGTTGCCTGGAAGCCTGCAGCAACCCCTAACAGGGCTGAGCCCCATTTGCCCAGTCTTCACCCCTGAAAACACTTGGGGCAGAAGCACAGCCCAGGAAAATTTCTCCTGACTGGCTGAAGCTCACCAAGGCTTTCAGCAGGTAAAAATAAGGAAATTTAATGTTCCCCAAATGCATTTTGCTGATAATTCTAATGTGCTTTGTGAGCAATGCCTAACACCACAGTGCTCTCACACACACACACAAACTATAAAGCAGCAAGACACTGGAATTACTTCAGAGTCTGCAGGTGCTGAAGTTTGCAGATATGCTTATGCACTCATGTGGGGTGATGGATCATAGGACAGAAAAAAGTTTTTCAAGCAAATGCTTCTAAATTGGCAAACACTTTTTCTAAGTGAGGGAGTCGCCAATGACTCAGTGAAACCTGCTGGAATTCCACAAACACAAAAAGCAAACAGTTTGTCTCCTAACTCCCAACTCCTTCCTCCAAAAGCTCCACAGCCCCACGCTTTAGACTTCCATGTTGTGCTGTGGTATTAAAATAACATCTGGAAAAGCAATCTAAACATGCTACAGCCTCAGGGTAGGAGCTCTAATGACAGCTAATCAGGCAGTTTTATTATCTTCTGAAAAGGTTATGTATCTGAAGGATTCTGTTTCTTCAAAGACGCTGGCTAAAAAGAAACTCTAGGAAAAAATCACCTCCCATTCAAGTATGTAGCACTCTGCACAAACACCTTGCTCATCTTTAGAAGTCCTGGTTTTACAAGAGCTTTCCCTGTTATGAATAAAAATTTTTACAAACAGAATATAATGATTATTTTAGTTGACACTCCAGAAAGCCAGTAAGAAGAGTATAAAGTTCTATTTGGAATGGCTAAAGCAATATCCAGTAGCAGCAGGATAATAAAAGGAGCTGAGGAACATGAAAAAAATTCCACTTTTTAAAAACAGGTTAGATCTCTGTGTCAACTCTACTAATAAACTACTATATTATCCTGATATATGAATTCTACTGATAAAAAGCTAATAAAAATCTTACCTTTTTCTCCAATATTTTTCATTGTCACTGAAAAATGAGAAAAAAGGAAGGAGTAAAAATGATGTTTAAATTATAAGTTATACAGCTGAGTATTTTAAACTTTTGTCTTTCAACCAAAGAAGGAAAAGTAATCACCAAACAATACAAGCTTAAGGCCACACACTACCAAGCTTTTATGGTGTAGCTGTATACATTCATCATGAGAATACATAAAAAATTAAAGCTGCTGCCAATTGCTTATAATGTTTTCTGGCTCCCACTCCCAAGCTCAGTTCCTGGCAATGGAGCACCTCCTTCTGCCCAAGCTTAACCCAAGAGAAGCCATCTCTGAAGAACAGTTGCTCTTCAGAACTGTGGTGTTCCTTCCAAGTTTCATTGTTTCTGTTCTGTTCTTGAGGCGGGGGTGTCAGGCTCCAGAACTGGTTCTGCCAGCAATATTCAGTGATTCCTTCAGTAGGTCTCTAAGGCATAAAACCCCAAAGTAGACAGAAGCTGCATTTCCTTTAAGAAACTGTCCATGGATTACGGGATTTGTAAGTAAGAAAGACAGTGAGAAAGGTGCGAGTATGTCAGGCAAGGAGTGGAGTACCCAGATACCATGTATCAGTCACCACACTTATGGAAAGAGAATAAAACTTTCTCTTACACCTGTATTCCACTCTTGGTCACATTATTTACAAAAAATAACCACGCCACAAAAGACATATCTCAGAGAAATCAGAAACTCCCAGGTGTTCAAAACCTCTTCCCTTTCCACCCAAACCACTCCACCACACATTTGTCCATCCCAATTAAGCAGTCTACAAACCGTAATATATTGACACCTACAATTGCGAGCAAGAGGACATCTGCTCTTGTTTTCCCAACAAATATGGTTACACAAGGCTGGTCTTCAAGCAGCAGACACAAGGCAACTCCTACTGAAAGGCCAAGCAGCCATGCCATCCTGCTTGGATGTATTAAACTCAGGCTTGTTGATAGAACGAGTCACTATTTAAATATACCTTGCACAATGCAAGGATGTATGTGGGACCAGCACAGCTCAACACCACAACTAATGCTCTGGAAGAGTGAACATCCATCAAGTCATCCATCAAGACACAAGTCTAAGGGAGAGCGACCAAGCTGGTAGGGACCGGATCACTCATCCTCTGAGAAGAGGCTTGTTCAGCCTGGAGAAGACACAGCTCCAATCCTCCGGAAGGACCTAACAGGACCTCCAGGAAGGCATTGAGGAGGTGGAGCTGAGCTCTTCATAATGCCAGAGGGTGAGAGGACAAGAGCCAGTAGGTATAAGTTGAAATGAGAGGATCAGATTTGATACAAGGAAAACTTTTCCACTAGAGCAAGTTGTCCAGACATCATGTACAGTATCCATCTCTGGAGCTTTTCAAGACTTGACTGGATAAAAACCTGAACAATCTGGCCTGACCTCACACAAAACCCTGCTTTGATTAGGGGGTTGGACTAGATGAGCTGAAGTCCTCTCAAACATGAATTATTCCATGACTCTGTAAGTCTATTAAAACAGAGATTCAACTACAGCTCTACCAAAATGAGCATCTACATCACCTGAGTAAAAAAACACGTTTATAAAGTTCTTCACAAAATCTGAAAGACACCAAGAAGTTGCATAAGCCAGTATAAAGAAAACTCTATTCTGCCCTCAGTTTTCTAGTAGAGCCAAGAGAAATCTTTAGGGCTTGATAAGCCAAATATCCACCTAGACAACTGCTAGAGAGAAGCTGAGGGAACGGGGATACACATTTGACTCTGAGAAGCAGAGATGCTGCAGTACAGTAATGCACAAGAACCATAAAATTGTAAGTAAACAGCCATCCATCAGAAAAAAAAGCACAAAAGACATCTTCAGAATCAATGTGTAATTTAGAAGTGCTGGAGCTCTCAGCTTAGGACAAACCAGCCAATACATAAAGGCTGATTTTCTTTCTCCACTAGGTATGGTCAGCAAAGCGTGCAGAAATTTTGCCAGTCTTCTTGGAGTAACTACTCTGCTAATTAAAAAACTGTAGCCAAGCATTCACTGCAGAATCACCAGCTTCAAACTAAAATCTACTTAGAAAATCAACCTTTCACAGTAATTTGTGGTATTCTTCCTCTCCTAACAAGGGAATGGCACAGAACATTGCTGTGAAAGCAGTTGTCATATTTCTTTCCCTCTTAACCCTGGGTAAAATGTATTAATTGATGTGTTCAAGACTTTTAACTTTTCCACACGTCTGTAAGTAAAGAACCAATACAACTAATAAATGCAAATTTATTAATTTCTACCTGACTGTAAGCCTACAGCTTTTCAAAATCTCTGTCCCCTCTGGGATGAAATGTGCTCTTCAAAGTCCATACCTGGTCGGTGAACCATCTTTTCAGCTTTTGAGGTATCTAATTTAGAAGCAAAATGTTTCTGACAGTCAGGAGCTGCAGACCATGAAGGCTAAAATTTAAGTGCCCAATTTAAATTGGGGGTTGGGGGAGAAGCCCTTACAAATCAATCTCTCTCTTAAATTTCTCTTAAAAATTAAACGTTGTCTATTTGTAGAATGCTGACAGTACAAAGACTTCTTAGGGTAACCACAACATGCTTATAATTCTAAAATCACACTATTTAAGTGCATGGAAAATAATCTTCTAACATGAAAAAAACCCTCTAATTTTGGATTTGATCAAAGAAACATTTGTTATTTTCCCCCACCTTCTGAACAGCACTCACGATACATTTATTTTAACCAAATTTTATATTTTTCAGTAGATACAGTGATACAGCTTTGCTATATGATTCAATAGTATTTGATCATATAGTTTTCTGTGAATCATTTATATCAGTCTTTCTTGCAGTTTTCTCATTTCTCTTCCAAGGGGTTATATTCACTGCTGGCAGTGCACAGAAAAGTAGGTCAGGCTGCGCATCCTGTCATTAAATGCTGCAAATTCACTTACTGGTAGTCAAATAGCATATAAATAATAAGGGTAAAAAGCATTTATGTCTACAGTGACTAAAATAAACACCAAGCACACGCCAATCCCAACCATTAAGCAATTTCTATAATCTGGGAGAAAACAGAGTAAAACACTTGGAGGGAGGAATGGCACGATGCTCCCGTATACTCAGGGATGGAGATAATTATAAAACTATGACCTGTCTTCAAGAAGTCATTAAAAAGTTACAGCTCTGTTCGCCCATGATACTGCAGGGGCCAATTTCATTAAGAAGCTGCCTTCCACTGCTAAAGCATCAGGATGCCATTTACAGCTCAGTACCAGCAGCCCAGCACATAATTAGCGCCTCTCTGTTTGATTATGCAGCTTGCAGACGGTGCTCATCAGAATTAGGGATCGGACTGGGACACAGGCAGGACTTCAGCCGAGCTAGATGCCAATTTCCTGAGCCACAAACATCATTCCCTGCTTGCCCTGAGCCACAGGCAGCCAGAAACAGGAACAGCACATTCAGTAGTCAATGCTGCTTGAACAGCCTGCGCTCGCAAAAAACAACAGTGACCGAGGACAGAAAATTGTGCTACAAAAGACAGGGTGAAATCCAGGATGGAAAGGACAACCAGAAAAAGCTGGGGAATTCATCCCACACTTGCTGGTGGTCTTCCTTACTGGGAGAAAGCCATGAAGTGTTGGGAATGCTGCCTTGGCAAGCAAAGAGGCACCACGGTATCTCAAAACTGCCTGCTACAACTCCATCACCGAATTAGTTTGCCAAGAAGAAAAGCCACATCGCGAGGCAGCTTGCACTGGGTCAGACCTTAATTCAGTGACAGAAATGGATTTCCCATTTCTTGAACTGCGGCTCACTTTCTCCAGAAATCTCTATTAGCACGCACCCGTGGAAAATTAAGTAGGCAACCATCTCCATGTAGCTAGAGACATGGCAGGACACACTGCTACCACAAAATCCAAAAGATTTTGGAAGATAAAATTAATGTAAAAAATTTGCATTGGTTTTCTAAAATTAAATTTTCCTTGACTTTAAAACCTAAAAATGAAATTCCCGAACAGTAAATGTAATGGTTAGATTTCAAAAAAAGACTGGAGAAAGCAATTAAAGCTTTGATGGAAGTGGACTTACAAAATCTTGCTTCCGTATTTTATGTACATTTTTAAAATATTTAAAACTTTGGAATGGGAAAATAAGGTACATCTGATTTAGAGACTCTGCAGCCACATCTATAAATAGCTGTTTCTCTTAAACTTTTACAGAGTTTAACATCTTGGATCTGATTCACAAAAGTAAGTACATATTTTATCTTTATAGCATATTTGAAGCTGTAAAACACCGATCTATAGATGCAGTTTAACTCAGCTCTCTGTACATATAAAAGTGTTTTATAGTTGCAACAAGTGTTCTATCCTTGTCTGCAATAGTCCTTTAGAAAAAAGATCAGTGCTTGCAATAAAAACTACCTCTTTGCCAGACAGAGCAGTGATTTGCATTGATTCGAAGTGACAAGGTGGAGACTCTGCCACCAGCGCTTCGCTTCTGGACAAGAGTAACAGAAATATTTCTGGGAGATATTTAAGGTCGGTGTGAGTAGTCATCAATAGCCCATACGTTTGGATTTGACAGCATTTTTGAATGTTTCAGTAAGTTCATTTTAACCCTGTGCCCACCAAACCACATCACTGCCCACCTACCCAGCAGCAAGCTGCCATTTGGTACCTTTAGGTAAGGTCACAAACCCACTGCTTTTGAATGGAGTTGGACTAAGAGTTGGTCTAATCTTTCTTCTTCACAAACTTCCCATTTGCTTTCCAAGTCACAAGGACTAAGTGAAGACTGAAGACTACTTCTGGAGAACTGGTATGACCAGTCCTTTCTAGCAAACAAAGAGTACACCCTGACACGAACATCTATTCAAGCTGCTATCTATCAAGCAGTGTTTAATCTTTAACCGAAAACACAACCTTATCTAATAATTATATCTTCACTGTAGGCCTTATGTTCTCCACCTAAAGCCACGGTTTAAATTTCAAGGCACAAAACTTATAGGTAGTACACTAGCCACTACATGGAGACATAACCAGTCCCATTTAACACAGATTTTAATTCAATTTCGGCAGTGGAGAATGGCAGCCGCCTCTGAAAGTCTGAGAGAGAAATGAAATGAGATTTGAGAAATGCACAGGAGTACTGCTGGCTAAAATTCAGCAGCCCATTTTACTTCAGCTGCCAGGTTTGAAATGCTTCTGAAAGTAACCAGGGATCTCAGAAGAGGAAAAAAAATGTGGTGTTTGCAAAATACAGTATAAAAATACCTATTTGCTTTGATCAAAGTCCTTTGCTACCTTAGCAGCCAATGTACAGACAGGGTATTTAACTGTTATTTGTCAATAGCCAACTGCAGCGTTAAAATGCACTTGTATTTCTATAGCCAAATGTAAGCTGTAGGCGATTACAAGACATAAGCAGCAATTACCATAAATCCTTTGATCCATTTGGAGAACATACTGAGGAAAGAGCTCAAATCCAGCTGACCAAATCTTGGGCTTCACCTTCCCCCCTTCAACATCCCCCCTTTCTCTCTTCCTCTATCAGCTTTTATCTCCATATTTTCTGCCGCTTCTGGTCCCCTGATGACACCACGCCGTGCCCACAGGGCATGCATTAATTCTGCCTCTAAACTGTGATGAATTAAGCAGCCTTTTATCCTGCCGTAATTCCATTCCCCCGATGTTATGCAGAGTCAAAATCCTCGATTCAGCACTAATCAATCTGATCCTCCAGCATAAATCTGTCACGATCATTAACATCTTTAGCAACTGAGTAACATTCCACACTTCTCTGTTGCACTAATTCCATTCCCCCGATGTTATGCAGAGTCAAAATCCTCGATTCAGCACTAATCAATCTGATCCTCCAGCATAAATCTGTCACGATCATTAACATCTTTAGCAACTGAGTAACATTTCACATTTCTCTGTTCCATACCGAGGGTAGCTGTGGACAGATCCCAGTCACACACTCTACTCCAAACCCAAAGATGTGGCTTACGAGCTCTCCTGACCCTATTGTCAATGTCCTGTTGCCCCCCTCTTCAACTGTGCTGAAGTTACTTATTCTTTTCCAATTCAGGCAAATCACTCACCAGGTAGCAATCTTTCCTCCCTTCTCCCTTCACTGAGGTAGTCAGGAAATGCTTATTGCTTGTTTCTGTGTTACACAGCAAATCTATTTTCCTTCTTCAAAATTAAAAATTCAAGCTGCATTTTCAGACAGGATTCCCTGAGCGAGAGCATTATCCTCAGAATTAAAATCAGTGACATGTAAAAATGGATCAAAACTGAACATATACAATGTCAGAAACTGCAAGTAAGTACTGGTTCTGCCTTACCCAAAGCATGGAGTGGACAACTACTCTTAACTCCCTTATAGTTCTACTAACCCTAGTTAGAGATACATCTAAGAAGGAAGATGTAAGTCTAATGATTTCCTTTCCAAATAGTTTACTGATTCAAGTATGTGTTTTCTGAGTACAGACGCAGGGATGCAGGCGCTGGGGGAAAGAATTTCATTTGCACTTCACATTACTGTTGTTCCATACATCCTAGGCTGAAATTTCAGTAGCCTTAGCTATTGAAGTTCAACATACTCACATTGGCACTATTTCCTCATCTTTTTCTGAGGAAGAACAATGACTCTGTAATCCTCAGGTTTTCATAAACACATTCAATTTTTTTTTTCTTTTTGTTTTTTATTAAGGCAAGGAATACTTAAAGGCCATTAATTTTAAACACAAAAGAAGTTATTATTTGGGGAAAAAAGACAACTATTACTGCCAGGCAGGGGTTGTGGGATGACAGTACCGGTAGAATGGAACTGGATTAGAGAGGTGCAATTTTTAGTCAGGGCTTTTAAAACCAATTCATTTACACATTTAATTCCAGTATTCTATAACCAGCAGGAAGAAGATAATTGTTTCTCATTTTCCTTAAAGGTTAAAGCAGCACAAGCACTTAATTGAATCCACTAATAAAAGAGATAGAACTTTGGACATGGTAATAGTAAAGTTAAAAGTTGCAGATTCCTTTTTCTGTTTCTAAAATGCTACTCAATACCGTAACTTCGCAGCTTTAGGGATGAAAGGGATCATCTTAGTAGACTTTTTCTTCCTTTTTAAAAAAAATTAAAATATCCCCTCCTACAAGGCTCAGTTGAAACAGCAACACATACTTAAAATTCTACATTTGAAACTCTTCCTCATTAGTGAAAGCTCCGATGAACCACTTGCATTACAACAGTGCAAAGTCCTTGCTAAGTCCTACCAGGCCATGGTTAACACTGTTCCCTGTACGCTGTCATTAGCATCAGTGACAGTGAGCCACAGTAAAATAAACAGTGATGTATGTCCTTTTTCAGCAGTCAGTGCTGCAGGAATACAAGATGCACCTATATGCACCAGCCTGAGCAGACAGGCTGGCTTCAAAGCGCTGAAATGCTCACAGTCTATTCCTGCCGTTGGCTTTCTCTCCCAGAGTTGTTAGCTATTCCTTCTGTTGTTTACACTAAATATTCATTAGTAAGACAAGACATAAGTTTATTTTATCTTAATATGCCAAAAGCGAGGGAAAACATCCAGATATAGATAAAAGATGGAATTAGTGGAAGTCGCGGAGAGCTATTATGCTGAATTCAAAAACTGGTGAGCCAGGCAGAATGAGGAAGGGAGGGGACGGTGGTGGGGGAAACAAAAATAAAATCCCCTTTGTTCTCGGGAAGGAATGCAGTAAAAGATGTTTTAGCAGAGCCTCAGGATTCCCTCTTTCTCCCCTCCCATCGAAGGCCTTGAGTGGTTCTCAAGGAATAATGGTACCATAGTTTATAGCTTGAAGCAAGTTTCAAACATGCCATTTCCTTAAGAGGTACCCACTTTCAGATAAGCTAGAACCTTTCCTCTGTTATACAGAATTACACAGAAGAAAAAATACAGTAGATAACTCAAACAGCAGCACTGGAATCAAGCCTACTGGACTGTGTAAGCATCACAGGGATGTTTACATTAGGACAGATGTTAACTAAAGATGGTCACTTTCCTCCAAAACATCCTGTCAGTTTACAGCTCCCCTTCCCAGGCTCACTCAGCCAACTTCTCCCACAACCTTCCAGACAATTCTCTGCCTTGTGCTGGAGGCAGACACTTCAGTTCTCCTCTCCTGAGGGCACAGCAACTGAAGTCCCAATTTCTAGTTGAAAAGCAGCATGTAAAACTAACAGATTTGAATGCTGTCAGAAAAAAAAAAAAAAAAGATGTAAAAAGCCCACCTCAAATATAGGAACCACACCACGTCTTGATACCTCCCTCCAAAACAGAGGTGCTAGGCCTGGCAATGATTTTAATGTGTCAACTGCTCAGACAAGCATCTGTAGGACAAAAATTTTATCACAGTCTTCTGTTAAAAAAAAAAAGAAGAAATATCCAAAATTAGGTACCAAACTGCCGAGATTTTCTACATGAACAGCTGAAGTCTGGCAAAGTTATATAGTCATACAGAATCATAGAATTGTCTCGGCTGGAAGGTGGATCATCAAGTCCAACCATCAACCTAACACTGGCAAGTCCACCACTAAACCACGTCCCTCAGCACCACGTCTACCCACCTTTTAAATACCTCCAGGGGTTGTGATTGCACCACCTCCCCAGGCAGCCTGTTCCAACGCCTGACAACCCTTTCGGTGAAGAAATCTTTCCCAATATCTATCCTAAACCTCCCCTGACACAACTTGAGGCTATTTCCTCTTGTCCTATCTCCTGTTACACGGGAGAAGAAACTGACACGCACACACCCCTCCCAGCTACAACCTCCTTTTGGGGAGTTGTGGAAAGTGACAAGGTTGCCCCTCAGCCTTCTTTTCTCCAGGCTGAACACCCCCAAGTCCTTCAGCTGCTCCTCGTAAGACTTGTGCTCCAGACCCTTCACCAGCTTCCTTGCCCTTCTCTGGATCCGCTCCAGCACCTCAATGTCTTTTTCGTGGTGAGGGGCCCAAAACTGGCCCCAGCCCTCGAGGTGGGGCCTCAACAGTGCCCAGTCCAGGGGGACCATCACTGCCCAAGTCCTGCTGGCCATGCTATTCCTGATACAAACCAGGATGCTGCTGGCCTTCTTGGCCACCTGGGCACACTGCTGGCTTGTATTCAGGAGGGACTCAGCTTGAGTTGGGTATTTTCCCCTCAGCCCTGCTCCCTGGACAGACCTGAAACGCCCAACGACCGCTGAGGGGGAAAAGAGGGGAAGACAACCCCCTGAGGTGTATTCCCGCTCCATTTCACAAAACCCATCCGGCTCCACCACTCAAATCCACGCAAAACACCCCCTGTAACCCCCTATTCGCCTTAGGCTACCGAAGAGCCAAGGGGTACGGTGCGGGGGAGGACTTTCCCAAGGAACTGGAGACTACGGGCGACCCAAATGGCGGGTGGGAGGACGGGGGGGACATGACACACAAGCGCGGAGGCCCAGCACGACTCTGAAGGGGACCGGGCTGAGGGGGCTAGTGTCCAGCCCGGCCAGGGGCGGCCCCCGGCGGCGACAAACAACGGACAACGCCGCCGAACGGCGGCGTTGTCCGTTGTTTGTCGCCGCCGGGGGCCGCCCCTGGCCGGGCTGGACACTAGCCCCCTCAGCCCGGTCCCCTTCAGAGTCGTGCTGGGCCTCCGCGCTTGTGTGTCATGTCCCCCCCGTCCTCCCACCCGCCATTTGGGTCGCCCGTAGTCTCCAGTTCCTTGGGAAAGTCCTCCCCCGCACCGTACCCCTTGGCTCTTCGGTAGCCTAAGGCGAATAGGGGGTTACAGGGGGTGTTTTGCGTGGATTTGAGTGGTGGAGCCGGATGGGTTTGGCACTCACGGAGGCAGAGCTGGGTGACATAGGCGTAGTAGGACCAGCAGAGGATGCTGGAGATGAAGAGGACCGGCACCCAGTAGAGGAGCCGCTGGCAGCGTCGCCGCAAGCCCATACAAGTCCCCGCCGAGCCGGCTGGCGGCAGAGGCAGCGGCGGCGGCGGCGGCGGGGCCGCCATCTTCTCGCACCGCATCCCGGCCGCCTCCCTCCCCGGGGGTCCGGGCCCCGGCCGAGAGCCCCGCCGGAGCCCGCCCCGGTCCCTCCCTCCCGCGCTGACAGGGCTCTCTGGTATGGCCCGCTCCTCCCACCGCCCGCCCTGAACAGGGGAAGGGCCCAGCGAGAGGTAGCGGCGTCATGGAGCCATGGGTTGGGTTGGAAGGGATCTTAAAGACCATCTGGTTCCAAACCCCCTGCCACGGGCAGGGACACCTCCCACCAGACCAGGTTGCTCAAAGCCCCATCCAGCCTGGCCTTGAACCCCTCCAGGGATGGGGCATCCACAACTTCTCTGGGCAACCTGGGCCAGCGTCTCACCACCCTCACAGGAAATAATTTCTTCCTGATATCTAATCTAAATCTCCCCTCTTTCAGTTTAAAACCATTATCCTTCATCCTATCACTCCATTCCCTGATTAAGAGTCCCTCCTCATCTCTCCTGTAGCCCCCTTTAGGTACTGGAAGGAGCTACAAGGTCTCCCCAGAGCCTTTTCTTCTCCAGGCTAAACAACCCCAACTCTCTCAGCCTGTCCTCACAGCAGAGGGGCTCCAGCCCTCTGAACACCTTCATGGCCCTCCTCTGGACTTGCTCCAACAGCTCCATATCCTCCTTATGTTGGGAGCTCCGGAACTGGATGCAGTGCTCCAGGTGGGGTCCCACCAGAGAGGAGCAGAGAGGCAGAATCACCTCCCACCACAGTCCCCTCAGGGTCTGGTTGCCCCTGGCCTGATGGGGAAGGGAACATTCCCACCACCTCCCTTGAAGTTTGGTGCTGGGCAGTGGAGCACCTCAGTTCTTTACACAAGCAGTTATGGACCTCAGGATTCCAGCATGTTCCTTTGGGTGCTACCAGGCTGGAGGCACCAAAGATGCCTCCCCATCTAATGCCCAGTGCCCAGGCTTTCCTCCAACATAGGGATGGGGATGCTTAACCCCCCTTGGACATACTTCAAAACCCTTGTTTAAGAAAAGTGCTGCCTCATTTGCAAACACATAATGAACAACAAGCGTTGCAGGCCGCCGTGTCGCAGTGCCCAAGAGACCACGGCGGCCGGCCACGCTCATGGTGGATGTTTGGCCAAGGGAAGGTGGCCTGAGGTTGTGCTGACTCACTCCTTCCCGAAAAGGCTTCATTGTAATGAAACGCTTGTGAAATGTCATAGTAAGCCCAGACGGCCTTGCGGTACGCTCACCCAAACTGCTGCTGAATTATCCTTCCAGAATTAGAAATGCCGAGCACGGCCCCTAGTACTTCTGCAATCTGCTGGAGTCTTCTCAGGGCACGGGCGGCACAGCGGGGAGGAAAGAAACGGGTGATTAAAATGTGTCTGGACTTGGAAAAAAGGCTGGTATAACGTCACGCACGGGAGACTACGCATGAAGCGAAGTGATCACAACCTGGAAGGCATACGGCTGGCATTGATTAAAAACAGGCTGTGCAAGAGAAAGGAAAAAACAGAGAAAATACGACAAAAACAATAGTAGGTGCGCTGCCAGGTTCCAGAGTATGAAACAGAGTTGTTAGCGTGGTTATTGAAGGGACAGAAAAAGAAGTTGACCATATGGCTGCGGTGTTTTTATGTAATGCAAAATTATGGGCCCCTCATTATTGTCAGATGAGGCTGAGGAATTTCAGTTAGCCACGGCGAACCGGGTGAGTGAGCAATACAGAATGATGTATCGAGAGGAATATTAATATCCCATGGCAGTAAATTATCTTTACCAGAAACAAAGGCCCATATATCATTGTGAATGGCTCACTGAAACCGTCTCTGCAATGTATAGTTATTACAGAAGAGAAATGAACAAGATATGATGCCACCAAAAGATTGGAATATAATAACTTAAGATTCTGCATAATGGGGAGTCATGTATTCTACATTAAAAAGGTAGAGAAATAGTGAATCGTACTGGAAAACTAGATTTGATACTCCTATATACTGTATTTCACAAAATGAGGAAAAGGACCAAAACCAATGTGACATAGACAATAAAGCCATTTTATTTTACCTGTAGTTAATTACGCAAATCATGACTAAGGCCAACATCTTAATAGAATATTTAAAGGATTTGACTTTAGTATGTTTAATGAAAACATCCATGTCTATTCAAAACAGATTGTAGAATTATAAGGAACAAAATTACCACCGCTTGAAGGCATACCCCATGCTTTTCCAGACTAAAGTTGAAAGAAGACATGAAGGCAACTGAATTCATTTGATGGAAATCCCTGACAGTGACCCCTCTCAGGTACAAAGGATAATGCATCTAACGTGTTGTGTATTTCCAGGGATGCACGGCTGTACCACGGCAAGTCAGCACCTGGGAACTCTATGCATAAGGCTGAATTAATTTTTGCATCATACTTGGGGGCTATGAAAAGCTTTCTCCTATAAACCATTTTAAAATGCTGTCTGTGACAAGGGGCTTATTAACAACACACGCCAGGGAAACACGGTAAACGGTAGAGAAGACTTTTTAACATAACAATTAATTCCTTGAAATAATAGTTGTTATTATACAAGATTATGTATATAGAGAGGTGGCAGTTTGCCAGAAATGCAGGAATAAAAAGATGATGAGTTGCAAAGACCTCAAATTGTATCATACAATTTCTGGTCAGAGGCTTTTAATCTCTCCTTCAGGGAAACGGACTTCTGTAGTCCAGATTTCTAACTTTTCCATGGCTGCTACTACCCTCTTCTCACTGCTCAGATTGCACAATAGTCAGAATGTTCTTATTTAGCATGCGAATCATTACATTGATAGTAATTATTATAGCATACTCTTTACTGGAGCTCCAAAATCATGGTCATTCTGGTTCAAAATTAGCTCATTTAGTATGGGCTAAATTTTAATTTAGCCAGGACAAAAAAAAGCCTGCTTTAACCAATACTCCCAATTTCCTTGGAGCATCCTTTGGTCAGAGAGCTGTGAAGAATCTCTCTCTCCTGTCCTCATGCTGGTGGAGCCCATGGACAAGGACATGGGCTCCTCTCTTGCTGCCCTCCATGCCCACAGGTCCTTTCCACTCCCTCCATGACTCTCAGCACTCTCCAGGAGGGTAATCAGAGACCCTTTCTTCTATTCCTTTCCTCCTCCCTCTGTGGTATTGACACTTGTATAAAATGTTCACAGCAAAATGATAGGGGAAACAAAGGTAATTTACTGGCTTTGCTTTTTGTCAGGAGCTGGGCTGAAGGTAGCTGAGATTTGAGGAGGAGGCTGGAGTGTTGCCAAATTGAAACAACATGTTTTTGTCCTAAGTGTTCCAGGAGGGTAATCAGAGACCCTTTCTTCTGTTCCTTTCCTCCTCCTCCTCCCCCTCTGTGGTATTGACACTTGTATGAAATGTTCACAGCAAAATGACAGGGGGAAACAAAGGTAATTTACTGGCTTTTCTTTTTGTTAGGAGCTGGGCTGAAGGTAGCTGGGATTTGAGGAGGAGGCTGGAGTTGGCAAATCAAAACACACTGTTTTTGTCCTAAGTGCTACCACTCAGCTTTTCCCCTGGGACAAGGTATGTGCAAGGCATTGCTGGTGGATTTTTGGTACCCTGGCATGCAGTCCTAATAAAAAAAAATCACTCCCAGGCAAGTCAAGGGAACTGTGCTTTGTTGAACTAACTTTAGATATAAATTAGAACCACAATGTAATTCTTTAAGTCAAACTAGTGGTAAAAATTAACATTACCCAGTCAAGATGAAAGCACACCCCCACATATTTAAGAGTGTGTAAGAAAAAAAACATAATATATCCAAGGGCACCATCTGCTGACAGGTTGAGGGTGCCAAACACTTTCATGGATTTTCAGATATAGGGAAAAATACTGAACATTCAAACCTTACATATATTAGAAAATACTGATATTAGTTTTGGATTGATTTTAAGGGGAGTTCTACAAATTGGCATTGCTACAAATTAGCTTTGTTTCAGATTAATTTTTGAATACTAAGCTTTTGCTCTGATTCTTTTCCTTCTGCAAGTATTACTCTGGAGTTCTGGTAGAAGATGTCTTGAAAGTGTCCTCAGAGGGACAAGACAGCAAGACAAGAATATTTTACATAAAGCATATGACATAATGTTGAATCCAAGCAAAGTGAAAAATTCCTCTACCATTTTTTTCCCCTCCTTTTGTTTCAAAGTATCCTTATCCTGATACATAGGTGGAAAAGAGGAGACCAAATAACTGTAGAAAACCATGCTGCAAATCACCATTAAATAGTATTTCTTTTTCCTCAGGCTGATAACTTTATTCTAAGGCTTAGAATAGATGCACCTGCAGTGGAAGTCATCTGTATCGACTCACTGTCAAAATGTGCAAGGAGGGAAACTGCCAGTGGGATTCTAAACACCAGACCAGCAGGGAGCAGCTTCCAGTACTGGATATTCTGCTGGGAACTGGGAATTTTGAAAACTGAGCTCGAGCAAAAGTTAGTGTTGCGAAGCTACCCAAAGCTGCAGGTGTAAGTTACCATTTTATCACAATTTACAGCTGGTCCGGACACCCTTTGGCAGTTCCGAAGCATCCAGATTGTCTTCTTATATTATTACAGTTTTCTTACAGAAGAGAGTAAGAGCTGGTTTTACAAAAAGCCTTCATTTACGCAACTATGCCATACCTTCATTGCAGCACACAAATCTTCTCTGCTGCCAGGAATTTGATGGATTTTGAGTAAGGTTTTATGGAGCACAGAGACTGCTGCCTGTCCGAGGGGTGCCTCCAGAGCAGATGGCATGTCCCACTATCCTGCTTTGTTTTCACCTGCCTCTCCTTGCATTTCCAGCTCTTTAACAGACAATTCTGTGGCAGAAAAGCAAAGCTATCGAAAGAAATAGCTGAAAGAAACCAAAAAGTATACTTTTTTACGATGGTGAAATGCTCCAATTCAAAATACTTGTACATTCATGTTATGCAAAAAAAGCTGGTTTTTACGACAAAAAAATTTGAATGATATACACTGCAAAGAAAATGAGTTTCAAGTGCATTTATTTTGAAATAAGAATATTATATGCATATATTCATATTTATATTAAATAACTTATTATTAAACATGAGGAAAAAATACTCTTAAAAACTAATCTGACACTTTCACATTCTATTTTATATTAAGTGACTATAGTTAGGAAATACATAGAAAAATGATAAAATTGTCTCAAGCCAGCCATAAAAGCAAAGTGCACTATTGCCTAGGGCAGTGGAGGAGCAAAATGATGCTGCTGCTTCCTCCACAGGGCGGATGACAGTGAATGAAGAGGAAGGAGGGGCACCCCTTCAGTAACCCCCTGTCCTTCCTTCCTTCCCTTTTTATTGTCCTTCATCACTGAAGCAGTGAACTGTGGGGGTTGCAGATGCTGACAAGAAGCAGCGAGACAGTTCTGCGTACCAAGACGATACATTGAAATACCATCAATTCCCTAAAGGATCACACAGGGATTGCAGCTGATCCGTGTTCTGCTGTGCCTTTATCCCAATCTATTTGATTTTTTCTTGTTGTCAGTAGTTAAAGATGCCAAGGTAGAAATTTGTTAAGTATTTATCATGAAATATTAACTAAAATAGCATCCTTCAAAAGCTCTCTATACAGGCTTTTTCTCAGATAAAAGCCACATTTAGTACATTTATTTTTTTTCTCTAAGATTCCCAGAGTGGAATTTCTTAAAAAACATGTTCCTCTTCATTTTGTCTTGACTTTTTAGCAGAGATAAATCTTATTATAAATTAAACATTTCTAAACTTAGGTGTACATACACAGATGCTATACATTTTTTCTACTCATGTGTGATGTAAGACGGCATTTGAGCAACATGGGCACTAAGTACAATTTTGACAAGTTTGATTACAGGTATCTGGAGTAAAAGAAGATTTGAAACCATTATTTTGGTTCTATTGTAATTGTCAGACTCCACCAAATATTTACCTTTCCGATAACATTTTATTGACATTAGTCCATGTCAATGTGTGTGCGTTCAGGTAGAAATATTTCAAGGCACAGATTGTTCCTAAACAGATACAGCCTTATTTAACATCCAGAAGGATGAAAGAAATACGTGTTCATGTTTGTTTGGGTTCAATTTGCATTGCCTAAAAATCATCTTGAAAGGGAGTAAGGAAAAACATTGCTACTGAATAGCAAAGATAAAATTTAGAGACTATGAAAACCAAAGATAACAGTGTCCTTACCGCTGTTTCAGTAACATCTGGACCAACAGGGCAGGAAAGGTCCTGGTAGCTACTCCATATGGCCTGTGGTCTCCATAACCTTTGTAAGGCCCAATTTCTGCTTGGAATTTGCTGCATAATACTCAAAAAACATCACTTAGTGCGTGTTGCTCTGTGCTGCTGCATGCATTCATGTTCGGTTTGCTTTTTTGTTTGGACACAAACACAAGTTATTGATCTATTTTTTCAGATACTGCATTCAAGAGTAGCAAATTAAATGGCTACAATTTCTACTCATTGCCACATCTTACTTCACATAAAAGTGCACTAGTCACAAGAAACACATGAAGTTTTACTCTACCAGAAATGTAGCAGTGAATTTATATGTATGGCAATAAAATTTATAATAAATATTACAAAGTACATGTTACTTAACGTGAATTTGAACATTTTGACTTTTCTTCAACATACTGCTCAAAAGACATTTTAAAATCTCTACTATTTTTTTAAAAGGATAAATAAATAAACATCATTGTAAGACTTGGAGAATCTAAACATTATAGTCCATACAGTACCTTTCCTAGGTAAATACCTGTCATTCACATTATAACCATCACAGCTTTACTCTTTTTAAAGTAACAGCTTTGTTGGCTTCTAAGAATTTAAGTTGTACATTCAACTTGTATACAATTGTTTTGCTACTTATTGTATTCTCATTCCTCTTTTAGCACAAACTTTTAATAATGCTCTTCTCAAAGCAAATTCACAGTCTAAGCTGATGGGGGGCAGTTTCTCTCCATTGCCAAAACGTTTGCCTTCCCAGGTGTAAAACTTATGTTTGTTTTCTTTTAAATGACAGACCTATCTCAAAATAATAAAAAATAATATTAAAAATGTATTCTTAAAAAAGATATTCTTCTGCCAATCGAGTGATAGTTTGTCATTTAAATAAAATACATGTTAAAAGCAGTTTGTTAAGAGTTGATGATCACTACATTAAGTCCTGTGTTTTCTACTGCAGTTGGAAGATTCTCGATTCACCTGGGTTAGTTTGTTCTTCATTAAGAATTCGTAGGAATAAATAGTTCTAGCTGGTGCGGATAATCCTCCTTTCTTCCTTTATCTCAGCATATCACGTCTCCGAAATTGCTTCCATAGATCTCTGAGGTGTTCACTGGTTACAGTCATCACACAAGAGTAATATTCCTTCCAACCAGACTTCGGAGTCTCCTGTGAAAAGTGAAAACATACAATTGGGAAAAAGATACCGCTCACTAAATTCCTCCACACTACATTAAATTTTACTCGGACTCATACACACTAGATGTAACTTGCAATATTAAAATCATGAAAGATCAAATACTTCTTACGGCTCAGAAGTACTTCTGTAAAATGAGGGTTATAAATCCATACACAGGTTAAGTATTCAGAATCCATCCTCACCTCACAGCACACCGTTAGCATTCAACAAATAGCCTGTGTATGTTAAAAGCTGTAAGAAAGGGCTTTCTCTTTATTCAGGTATGTCCTGCTCTCTCTCTCCAGTTTTTTCTTGCTTCTTCACATCAACACTATACTAAAAAATTCACTTCTAACACCAAATAAAAAGCATAGAAAATTATTGATGCTCACAAAACTGAGGCATTAGGAAAAGCCCAATAGAAAACAGGCAGATGATGTGGAAGCTTCTTTACACTGGGTCACCTGAATCCTAAACCGCGTTGTAGTTTGACATTGTTGTATTAATTGACACTAATAAGTGGCCGTCAAATGGAGAGGAAAACCCCCCCCAGGCTGGCCTGGGGGATTCAGCAGACTCTGTGCTGTCTCTGCTGTAGTTATCACTGCAGCTCATTATTTCTTCTGCTATTCCTATCTATACAATGTAAATATATAAATATCAGCTGGGGAGAGAGGCTAAGTAAGGAACCGGAATTGTAATTGTAGGCAAGCAGAAGCACTTACAAGTAATTCTAAATTGTAACCCATTTTAGAAACTAAGTCCAGTGTCTGGAGTTAAATGGGTACAGTGTCAAGTTGAGAGACTGTCTGAGAGCTTGATTTGGTTGAAGTGAGTGAAGAAATTAAAAATAAAGCAACATTGCAATATATTAAAACCAACCGTTAGAGAGTGAAGCCTACATTTCATTCACTCTTATTACTCTTGCATAACTAAAAAGCATTATGCAGAAGTTGTAAATATCCAGAAAACAATCGAATCCACAGCAGTATATAATCTAGATTTTAAAGAAAATATCAGAACCAATACTTACATAAATGAATAAATTACTTGAGATTTATGGTCAATCTTATGAAAAAAAAAATGCATTACTTGCAAAATGCATTGCATTATTTAAGGAAAGCATGTCTGGTTGATTAACCAGAGCTTGGAGATATGCATTTATTTTTTATTTTATGTAACAGGTTCAGAGAAATGTTCATGAAAATCAATAAAAGAAACACTGAAGTACGTCAACCATTAATCTACTAATTTCTCATGTATGCAGTGTTGTTGTATCTACTCTTCTTGTACCAAACCCATAGAAAGAACATTTCATCCACATACTCTGAGATGCTCTCACATTTCGCTGGAACATTTTCCTCCCACTGTACCCAGGTACGTTTTTAAGGTTTTTAGGATCAAAAGCCTGGGTTCTGTAATTTCCAGTTACTTTGGTGAGATGAGTCAGTGAGAGGTGCCTATCACACACCTGCCGCTTTGTTTGCTGTAGAGAAGAGGTAATCAACAGCCTCTTCAACTAGTAAGTAACAGCTACTTCTGAGTGTTTGTTTTTTTTTTTTAAAGCTCTCTCTTGTGACAGAGGTATTCAACTGCTGTATATTAGGAAAGTACAGAAATTAAAAGCTTTCAAAATATTAACTACGCGATGCATCTTAAATGTCGCTTGACTGAATGAAGTATTTCTAGAAGGCAGCAATTTATCCTTGAAATGTGACTAGCAATGAGGTTCTGAATCCACGCTCATCTACCAGCTCTTTCTAAAAAACAAAATTTCCATCCCTGATCAGCCTCAAGACTCTCTCTGTAGAGATTAACTATTACTTCCTAAAAACTTCTTAAATCAGAAATTTAGAAGCCTCACAAAATTCAGAACATCTAGAAAGCAGTTCTTTTAATGCAAAAATCGTAATATTTTCAAGAAGTTGCTCGGACATACAACTTATTTTCTAGGTTTACAATTGTGACATACAATATTTAGTTTCAATAACGGAGCTGGAATTACAGCTTAACTATCTATTACAGGTTCTGAGTGCACAGTGTAGCAAACAGTACTTTCAGAGGGACTCGAATCCCTCACGAAGTTGGCCTCTAGCATCATTTTTTTGGCAATTAACTCTGGAAGGGTTTTGTTTAGCAATTTCCTAGTTAACCCTGCCATGAGGTGTTCAAAGTAGAGCTCTTGGCTCTCTTTGGCAGCTCCATACTCACACATTTTTCCTCTTCTACCTACAGCATCACAGAGGAGAACCTGCCCTGCAGGGAGAGCAAGGCTGGCAGAGAAACTCTCCCAGAACTTCCCCAGCTGTTTGGACCACACAGAGCTTCTACAGTTGTTCCCCAAGGAGAGATTTTCATTATTTGTTAGAAAGGTATCGCTTTTTGTTTTTACACTAGTGAAGTAAAATGCATTAGTGCAATTTGGAGATACATAATGTAGAGCACAACGTGCTGTCTGTCCCTTTTCAGGGTGCAGATTCAAAGCATGGTATAATCTGTGGTACCTGTGCCAGGTATCTTCATCTCTTTCACCAGAGTCCTACATTTACCACAGAAAGTATATCAAAGCCCAGACAATGATCTGTACATTTATATTTGGAACAAAGTAAAATTAAGAGTTATTGCATTGCATCTAACTTTGGCATGTAATTGCAGCAGATTTTTTAATTTCACCTACATGTATGTGTTTCTTTGTACATCAGACTGGAATTTAATTCCCCAATTGAAATAGTTCAATTTCAAATTTCTAGTGATTCCTTCTTTATAATCTTTTCAATTTGTGAACTAAAAAGAAAATAATAATTTTTAGAATTACATAACTCTCCACTCCACACTGTCTGGCAAAGACAGAATTAGTTCTGCTCTCCTCCACAGTAATTCACTCCAAACCACTTCACATCGGGTTTGGCTGACGCTTCCATTTCCATTAACTGACACTTGCAACAGATTTTAGTAAGTATCTACAACAAAATCTTTAGAAATATTCAATGTTTTGCCCAGAAGAGGAACTCAGAACAGCTAACAACGGGATAAGTCACTGTAATTCATCCTGACAGACAGTGAGCAGTTGTTCAAGTGAAGGGCAGTAGCAGAACGTGTCTGCATGGAGGAGGGAATTTTATATAGGTGAGGTTTACGCTGCCTTCTCCAGTGCAGAGGGAACAGACACCTGATACAGTGCTACACACACCAGCTCAGGTGCCAGAATTCTTGTCACAGCACCCAGGAGCTGCAACTGGGAAGAAGAGCAGGGTAAAGAACGACTTCCTACAGGGTGAACATAAATCTCTCTTTATAAATCTCCACTGTATAATTTTTTTTTTTTTCCCAGTTTACTCCATCTCAACAGATGAATGAATGAATTTATTGCCCAAGTTCAGATCTCAGATGTCCAGGTATATAAACTGGATGCTTTTACCACAGCCTCTCTTTTTGCCACCAAGCTAATTTTATTTGCCTTGATTATGAAACATTAGATTCTTTTTTTTTATGTTGTCACACTACGTTTTGTTCCAGTTGGTCACATACCCTTCATGAAATTATTAGGAAAGCATTGTGGCTGTGTAACATTTTGCCAGTTTCCCTGGAAAAACTGTTCCCTGTCTTGAAAAGTTCAATTTAAACAATACTTGAAATGCAAGTACAATGTAGGCTGTGGCAGAATTAGTGGAGACAAAGACAAAATACTCCTGAAAGAATGATTTTTAAAAAGATATGGGGAAGGAAGAGCCAAAAGTTTCAAAGAGATGAAATTACACAAAATTAATCTAAAGCCATGAATTTCTTCTTGTGTGACTGGTGGTTTGGTTAACTAAAATGTTGTTTTAACTATTTCATTAGTTTCCCATTAATCAGGTGGAGAAACCAGACACTTTAAGATCAAATTTCCATTTCTGTTCCTCACATACAATGCTTCCATATGTGAAGCATGCTCATCTGTACTCATAAAGAGGAAGTATAATTCAATAAAAAAGTTGAAAGTGAGCTGTCAACAGTCTTCATAGCAACCACTGCAAAGTCCATCAATACAGCCATGAAAAAAGGGCTGGCACCAAACCCTTTAAATTGCAAGGAAGCAAACTCTTGTTTTATGTAAGAAGAGAAATGTCTAGTAACGCATTTCTGCTGTGTCCACTGTGTGGCAAACAGTTTTGCCATATGGCTACAGAATATGCACACCCCACTTTTTACACTGACACCCACAGTACAATGTAAATGGTAAAGAAGGAATATTCCAGCAGTGGATAGGCAGAAACAGCCACGGTGGTCATGTGTGGGCACAGTGCTGCTTTTTGAAATTGCTGGTATAACATTAAATTGAGATAAAACGACGTTGTTGTTTTCAGAAGCGTTAAGTGTATAAATCAAAGCAGAATCGGGTCTAATACTCCTGAAAGAATGATTTTTAAAAAGACATGGGGAAGAAAGAAAGGAAGAGCCAAAACAGGTAGAAACAGCCATGGTGGCCATGTGTGGGCACAGTGCTGATTTTTGGAAATCGCTGGTATAACATTAAATTGAGATAAAATGATATTGTTGTTTTCAGAAGCGTTAAGTGTGTAAATCAAAGCAGAATCGGGTCACCATTGGTCTCTCAGGAAAATCTGCCTCTACAATCTTCATCGATAAATACTCATTAGCTATAGGTACTGGAGAAAAAGAGGTCACAGGACAGACAGAAAACAGCAACAGGAACTATGGAAGAGTACTTTTCCTTTTTCCAAACATAGCACAAAATCGCAGCTGGCTTACGGAACAGTGACAGCCAACTCCAGAATCAAACTCTGCTGCTTCACTCCAAAAAAAAAAAAACCACAACGTGACGCTCGGAGCTACTACATGGCTTACGGTCGGGAGAACCCAATTCCTGAATTTTTTGGGATGGGAAAACACAGCAGGGACAGTTTAACATCCAGCCATTCCTGCAGGCATGCCGGCACGCTCAGACTAACACATACCGTCAGTTATCTGCTATACAGCTCCTTCCGCACGCAGGATTTGAAAGTAGTGTATCTCTGTATGGGTTTGTAGCCCTGTGGAGCAGAAGATGGAGAAGTGCGCAGATGCAGACAACACGTGAAGGCAGCCAGAGGGAAGCGTAAGACAACGGTATCATGAAAATACAAAAAAATGGCTTTCAGTGACACGTAGCTAGAAGATACAGCATAGTTATGCCCTAGGTAAAAATTTTCAGCATTAATTTCCAAAGCTTTCAGTTTAAAAATGGAATTTATAAGGGATTGTGTATTTTTGAATTAAAAAAAAAAAGAAAGGAAATAACTATTTTAAGCCAAACATAAAGCTTTTCATGTCTGCACATTTCATGGCAATACTCTGACTGACCACTTGATGGCAGCTTAACACACCAGTTTGTTTCGAACTACTAAAACCAAACGGTTTCAGATTATAACACTGTATTTCAGAAAGAGAGAAATTTAATTTGATAAACTCTTTAAGACATTTACTTTTCAAAAAACATATCTAAAATACATTCTAAAATGCGAATTTATTATGTTCCCATAAGGTGTAGCACCTGACCCTCCTCAAGTTTATGGCTAAGATTTTAAAGAGGACAAAGCTGGCAGGTGCTGACTGACCTTCCAGAATTCCAGTTTCATTGGATTTGTGGAACTCTTTGCTCTTAAATATGCTTGCTTTAGTCAAGCTATTTAACTACAAAACACCCTTTTCTAAAATACATGGTCCTAGGACCAAGCTCTGTGATGCCCTCAGGATTCTTCTGGACAAACATTTTAGTAAAACAACTTTTAAAAAAAAATAATTAAAAAAAAAAAGACTACTAGATGTTAATTGTAAAATCATATTTCAAATCATAGGCCTATTTTAAACTGTTATTTTTACACGCTTCTAGAGCAATAATCAGAGACTGCATTGATTTGGGCAGACATTAATTGTAGGATACTTAACATTAAAATCAGGCATTTACACTTTATAAACAGGTTTGAACTTCTCACAGCAAAAATGTCCATGTTGCTACAAAATACTGTGTAAGCAGAAGCTATAATATTTTTATCTGTATAATGGAACTGACCAAATCTTAACATGGACTCAAAACACAGTTATTAAACAAAGAAAAGGTTAGTAATTTGTTAGTTTCGATTTAGTACAAGACAACATTGGAGCCCTCCACGTTGTAGGAGCAAGAGGGTAAACTTTTACATGTTCTGGCCACACCAACTACTGTCTAACTTTTAATGAACAAACAATAGGAAGCAATAAATGACACTTTCTGCCAATTTATTCTGGGCAAAAGGTCTTATGTGTCTTCTTCTCATTCTAAACCAAGACTGGGGGGGTGGGAACTGTTCATTAAACTGAAAAAGCAAATTTTTGCAAAATTTTTACTACCCAGTTTTGGAAAAGTCAGGTTTGTGTGACACAAAAACGTACTGGAAATTGTAATTCCTAAGTTTGGTACTGTAATTATCTTGGAATACTACTGAAGAGAATGCACTTTTGTGAATAATCTAACAAGTCTGCGTGTAGAAATGTCTGAATATAACTGAATTATAGGACTAAATCACGATCATCTCCTATGCAATCCAGGAGATCTCTCGTATCCAATTAAAATTAGACATATCATTTATGAAAGATGGTGCTGTTCTTCTGAACATCCTTGGCTATTCTTTATAGCTCTTTTACAGTCCACTGGAATATTGCCGCTAGGCAAAAGAAAGATACATGCATAAGACTGAATAATGCTGGATGATAAAGATTGTTAAGGGTTATGTGAGTTCTCTCATGCATTTCGTGAAATAGAAACATGTAATACATTTACAAGAATTACTTAGTAAGCAGACCGTTTTTTGGTTAACATACACTGCACACTTACAATTAGTAAACAATCAAAACATAGAGGTGAACATCTCAAAACAGTTATGAAACAATCATCATTCCCACACCAAAATAAAAGGAATTGAGGACCAACAGGGAAATAAGTTGGTTACAAATGTAGTGGTTGTTATCCACAATTTACATTCAATCATAATATTACAAAAATAACAAGAAAACTAACAGACTCAACAGCACAGAAAGTTCTAAAATCATATTTAGGAAGCTAACTAAAAACGACTAAAGTTATATTATAAAAAGAACATACTGAAATGTGAATTTAGAAACCATAATACAGTTTAAGATTTGTGTCTAAGGGATTAGGTTGCCAGTCAGAATACCACTTTAGTTAAAATGTTAACACCTGTCATATGAAGAAAGAAAACCCCATGACTTTTATTGATCATACTCTAAGTAAAAATTCTTCTGCTACTATAAAATTCTCCTCTACTACACAGACCCTGAAAAGGGCAGCAGGGCCTATACATTCACTTAAAAGGCAAAGCACAATTTACAAGCTTGTTCCCTAAGAAAGTTTTCTGGAAGTTACTTCCTTCCCTCTAGCTTCTTGTAATTTAATATATTGGATATGGGGTTAAACTATCAAAAGCTACTTTGCACTAGAATATAGCATTGTTCAGCACCACTCCACTAATTCTTTATTTGAAAATTAAAAATTTTCTGCTGCAACTCTTTCCAACAGTCATTACCATCACTTGCTATTTTAAATAATGTTTTTTAAAGAGCCAATGGTTGACCTTTAAGTAAATTGCCCGGGTTTGAGAGATAAACTCTATTTTCCCTGCAAACATTCCAGACATAATTGCTACCCTTGTTTAAATTCTTAATGCCAATGTACCAATCCCACAATACAGAAGAAATGACAATATGCAGAGGACTTCTCATCTCCCACTGGGCTTGTGTACTATAAAGGTATATTATGTCCTCTATGTATTGCTTTCTAATAAAAAAAATGAAAAATGTAAGGAGTTTATCTTACAGACCGCTTCAGGATTTTTATAAAACATATATCTTTAGATATACATACTGTTGGTTTGCAACTTACTGGTGCTACAGGTGCTAAAGTAAGTAGTGGTAAGTAGTAAAGTCAAGTAACATTACTATAAAAATTAGAATCCTTACCCTAAACCCTCGATTGAGTCTGTCTTTCATAATGCCGATAAATTCTTTATAACTCAACTGGTCATCTCTGTCAACATCAAAAATCTTGAACACTGTGTTCACCAAATGTGGTGAAAGCTTCACACCTGTGGCCACGTACACAGCACGTTTGAATTCATCTGCATAAAGAGAACATCAGAAGAAAAAATAAAATACATTAATTTAATCAGATTTTGGGCAATGAATTATGACATACAAGTAAACTTTTAACTGGAGCTTTCACATTTAAATACTCAAAAAATAAGAAAATGTGAAAATCAGGATTCGATTTCACAGTTCTAAACCAAGTAGTCCATAGTTCAACTGATATAAATTGATACTGCTTAATTGGTATCAATTATTTTACACAAAAGATAACAGCCTATATACTATACTATATGTAATAAAAAATCAGAAAATAGAATTAAAGCTATATTACATATATACTGCTGGCATCTACTTAATCAACACAAATCAGAACCTAAGAAATGGAGCCCAGAGAAAACAGTATGCTCCTTTAGTAAGGCCACACAAGGTAGGCCTATGCTAGTGTTACTTTGTCAGATCCATGAAGATACTACTTGAGGAGAGCACACAACTCCGACCACTTCACACATTGTTCTCCTTGCACTATCCAAGCATCTCAACTGTTGTATTAAGGATTTTATTCAGTATATACCTGCCTAGTTCTTTCAGCACCTACTTACTAATTTGTTCAAAAATCTACCTAATCCCTCTTTGGACCTTCTAACAATGTTTCCTTCTACAACCTTTGTAGAAGGCCAGATTCCAGATGCCTGCTGTGTAAAGAAATGCTTTTGTTGCTTTAAACCTATCGCTTATTGGTTTCATCAAGTACCTCAACTCCCTCAACTCCTGTAGGATTTGGTGACCAGGGTTGGTAAGGTCATCCAACCAAGGCCATGATGGATGGGGCTTTGAGCAACCTGGTCTAAGTGGGAGATGTCCCTGCCCATGGCAGGGTGGTTGGAACTTCAAGATGATCCTCAAGACCCCTTCCAACTTGAACCATTTTATGATTCTATGACTAAGTATTCTGTGTTCAGCTTATCCACCACTTACATGACTCTGTAAAGCTTTGTCATATCTCTTGTAATATGATTGACCCATCTCCTCTCAAAGCTATAGTCATAGCCTTTTTAGCCTTTTACCTGAGACATTAGAACTACAACCTAGGAATTACAAAGCATTTTTGTATTTTTTGTTAACAGTTTTGTATATTTATCAACAGATTTTTATAAAAATATAAATACTTACCTTGACCTATGGAACGACTTGCAAAATTATACATTTGCATTGCAATAGTAAAGTCTTCTAGGTTGTTCAAGAATTGGAAAAATGATCTAAACTCATCAAACGTGATACCCTAAAAAATAGATCAATATGCACCATAAGTATGATCAGTAGTGATGACAACTGAATAAATAAACCTTACAGTCATGTATGTCTACTTCATTTAAGAATAGATACTACAGCCATTGGAAAGAGGAGAGACCTGGTCATTATGGTATGGCAGAACACAGAAAACATGCTGAAGTGGGTTTGTGGCAGAGGAGAAAATGGCAGAGGTTGGGTGTAAACCCACAAGAAGCAAGTACTGTGGTAAATGTGGAGAGCAACATAATATTGTTAAAATATAAGACTCTAATAGGCCTCCACCCGCCTGAGATGTAAACCACATCTTCAGTGATCCTACCTAAGCTCTAGCTAAGATTTATAAACTGTTTGATTGGAGAGCTTGACCCACCTCCTTCATGAATTGCTGTTCTCAACAAGTCTATTTCATCCATTGCAATTAGGAGGAAACACTCATGGACACAAGCAGAGCCACCTCCCCATTCTCCTTTAAATTTTTTATCTTAAAAGCTTAATTTACTAATACTGACCAATACTGTAGTCTTGTTTTGTTGCATTTGACATCTAATATTAGTTTACATCCGAGTTCTGTTTCTTGCACTCTGTTTAGACTGAAAACTCTCTGGATGGGAATAGCTTTGTCAAGTGTTTGTGAAATACCAAGAGCGGTGAAACTTCACTCCCCAACTAGCAAAATAGCAATGATAGAAAATGGCCATCAAAGTCTGACATTTTTAGGGTCACAATGATATTTAAAAATCCTTAATTTGCACCAATTTGTCTGTGAAGATTCTGCATGTGGGAGATGCTGTAAGAAGTCAGGCTACTGCAAAATTCCCAGCTCTTTCCATGTAACTAAATGGGAGATGATCAGCCTAGATAGAAAGTAGCCCTTGCTCTCGTGAAAGTCTGAGAAGCACTGGTCTACAAATAAGCCTTCTTGCAGCTTCTGTGTTTCCAGTAGTGATGAAAACTGCTGCCACGAGTTGACACTGGAGATGAAGCAGGGAGATAAAGGAGCTACACCTGCAGTCCAAGGCTGAACTGTACAAACTCCACAACATTTTTGCAATCAGAAAAATATCTGGTTTCATTTCATTTCTGCTGAAATCACCTGCAAACATACATGTTCATTTCTTCTCAAGGAAGATCAGCAAAGGACACAAAAGAGGCAGGAAGGCAGGCAAAAGACCTCAAAGAGAGTGAGGCACACGGCATTCTACTGTCTCTCTCCTTTCCTAAGACCATATGTTGTTCAACTGGTAACTGTAATAACATTTCATATTTACATATGTTTTGCATTTTGACATAGGAAGTTATCCACGTATAGATATCCCACAGTTTTCATATTGGAAATTATTTTCTATGTAAAATGACTTTTCTATTTATTTGGACAGATTATATTTTACTACAGCACAGAAAACTGCTATATTAAGGCACCAATGCTGTTAAAAATGCATAGACTTTCTTTAGGAGCCGACAGTTGTAGTAATTCAAGATGCCAGCTTAAATGAATCACTGCCTGGCATCTAGTTAGTAAAAGAGAGCAAAATATCTTGTGAGCAGGCAGCATGCCAGATGAACATTTTAATGTGATTATAGTACGCCAAATGATCATCACGTTGCTTTACAGGCTTCCACATACAGCACCACAAAAGACTAACATCGCCAACTGTGAGAGTAGCTGCCTGTTACTTTACAGGCTAGAATAATTTTCCTTCTAACTGGAATCCCCCACTTTGTATTAGCATTGCAGAGTATCACTGTAATAAAGCAGAGCATACCTTTTATAATTTTTGATTTATGTTACTGCAAGTGTAAGAAAGTGCAAACACCAGAGATCAGGAAGAGTAAACCACTGTGGAAGACCTGCTATCAGAACAATGGCATTGGAAGATTTAGGGATGAACTTTGAAGAACACTTCCTTGTATTTAAAAGAAAGTGTCTGTATTTATATTTACTTAATCACCTCCCCCCGTGCCATTCAAATAAGTATTTCTCTATACCTATGCCATTATTTTTCAGTTACCCAAGTGACATATAATTGTTGTTACACAAGCTCCAAAGTGTTGGTTTTGGTTTTTTTCCAGATTTCCATATATGTGGAAATCTTGATTTCCGCCTAAACAAAAACCATCTGGGAACCACAGAGAAAGAGCTTTATACCATTTCTGTTGCACTGTCTCAGTTTTGAATATTGAAAGCTGCTCAGACCTTTTAGAGTAGTTAGAACTGAGTGTAGACTGGGAATGAAGAAAGGGTTGGTGAGCCAGGAACCCCAATCCCAGTCTCACTGCTTCAACGTTACACCTAACCCTGGTGCAAAAGAGACAGCCCTGTTTTCTCTTCCCACTCCCCAGCTATAGTTATCTCTCAGTGGACCTAAGTGAGATAATTCAGAAAACTGTTGGTATTTGGAGTGTTTTTCTATCAGGTCAGCTGGCTGATCTTACTCTGTAGACTCAAAATACAATATAATTTCTCAAATTAAAAATCCCCTACAAAACTGTCCAAACCGATTTAATAATTTTCTTCATGAGCTCTGCTGTCAACGCTATTAAAATATATAGCTTTTGAAAGAGTTAGATTTCTAGGACAGATTAATCTGACCTTCTTCTGTAAACACACACCGGAATATATTCCTATCATCCCTTATTTGAAGGGCTACTTTTAACATTATCCTATTGATTACCCTTGATGCATAGTTGCCACTCCGTTTCTCTCAGATACAGTTCTGACAACACATTTGTTAAACAAATGAAGGACTATCTACCTGATGACCATTACTGCTTTTATTATGTTTTCAATCTCTGCAGCCATTAATAAGAACCACATACCCATCAATAACTGTACACAAATGACCCATTATTAAGGCTATAAAACAACTAGATAAAGGGTGTCAATGCAATTTCTGATTAAGTGCTATACCAGTGGCAGTGCAAAAGAGAATCAAAAAATGGGGTTTTATTGCCTCATTGTTAGAAAATTGTTCTTTTCCAAGTCTTATGCTTTTTGCTGTTCAAACTAAATTTTCACGTAATAGAAAGCTTTGTTATCTAAACTTCAAAAATATTACCAGCTAAATCCTATGGAACATAATACTCTGCTATTTACTCTTCGACTTTTAATTCGGCAAGTAAGCTGAAAAACATGAGACATGCATCTTATGATCAGAATAAAATCCTGGTGCTAATTAATTCAGTGACAGAATCTAATTCAGTCCAACAAGGCTCTGTTTTCACTGCGATGACACTGTAGCCCATCACTGTCCTAACTAAACAATTACCTTTTCTTCAGGAATCGTGCCGCGCAGGTTTTCCAGGTAACTTGATGTGTTTTCCACATTTGTATACCTCAAAAGAATATGGGCAAAGTCTTCCTCACTGATGGTGTTCATCCCGTTAGAGTAGGAAAGGAATTCTATCTCTAGCACCTCAGTTTGTAGGTTATCCATAAATCTAAAAGCACAAACATAAATACGAAGAAATAGTAATATGTATTTCTACCATTCACGTCCTTAAAATGCTCATAGAATATAAAAACAAAAAGCATTATACAAATTAGTTCCCCTTTCGTAGCACTGATGGTAAATTTGGTAAATCCTTTATCTATGTTGAGATATTTCCTAATCAATACAATTTTAACTCAAACAAGAAGTGTTTCATTAAGAATTAAAATGACTTAATACCTACATTTCCAATTTACTTCTGGTTTGTATTTGCTTCATCTTCTTCTTCAGTGGGTCACCAATCTTTGTGTTTATAGGCTAGACTGAAAATTCCATCATGGTACTAAATGAATTCCCTAGATTTATTCCCCATATAGTTACTTACAGATTGCAATTAAACTTTTCTCTTTGAACAAGCTAGATATGATGAACTCTTGCAGCCTTTCAGTCTATAAATATTCATTTTTTTTAGTACTTCACTATTCTTACAATATTTGTATAAACTCTTCCCAGCTTAGCAACCCACCAAAACTGGATAAAGTATAAAACCAGCTACATATAAAAAGGAAAGAGAACTTCCCTGACTCTGCATGATGTCCTGGTTATACAGCCAAGCATGAAATTAGCTCTCTGGTCACAGCACTGCACTTGCAGTTTTTCCATCAAGTTTTATTCTTGCCTTGCAAGGCAAACATACAATAGTATTTCCCTCACCGGTCCATAGTTTAATGATTTTTTGAGCTGGTAAAGTAGTCTTGAATACAACTTGACCCCTCTTTCATGAATATGTCTATTGCATTTTGACCTCTTCAGCGTTCACAACATCATACAGCAATAGGTGGACATTTTAACTAGATGCCTTTTGAAAAAGTACCTTCTTTTCTGGTTCTTGTTTTGAACTTACATCACCATTTCACTTGACATAGTTTTTATGTTATGTGAAACACTGAATACTTTTCACGATGTGCATAATTTTATGGCAAAATACTTTATGAACATCTGCTTGGTTAGAATGCAAAGTGCCAATGATAAAGACAATAGGTATAGGGAGAATTTACTGAGGAAACAATAACCAAACACTGTATCTCTTTCAATCACACAGAAACACATAGTTTTATGGCTCTGTTTTTATGGCACTCTCTCTATATTTTTAAATTCTATTTTAACTGGCATAATAATTAAGCCAATAGCTTCCACTCTGTTTTCATTTTTTCCTCCAAAGCAGCTTTTTCTAAGGTGCCTACATGATACTTCAGCAAAATCTTTACATTTAGGTATGTCCCTAAGAGCAGGAATGCACATAAAGCTTCTTTTAAAGCACTGACAAATGGGAAAAAAATTAAAAATAATTCAAAGCCAAGAAATAAGTTTCTACATACCAACAGGGACAGGGCTGGGGAATTACCTCTCCACCCTGAACCAACTACGCCCACGAGCGCTAACTCAATTTGCAAATGCAGCAGCATCAGTACAGGATCTTTTATTGTTGGTCCACTTACCATTTTATTTCACTCTTTGTATATATAACACACACAAAGGGAACATAAACTTTATATACATGTCTGCATAGTAATACAAGGTGTATAGTAATATAATAGATATTAATTAGAACAAGCATGAGAGTATTTTTTTTTTACAAGGAATTGATGAAGTTGAGACTCACCTATAAAAATCTTCAAAGTTCAGTTCAGCTTTTCCTTTCTTGCCGAAAAAGTGTACAAGGAGTGTAGTATCTGACAGTGAACTTGAAATATCATCAGCACGCTTAAATATTAGAATAAAAAAAAAAATTAAAGGCCACAATTGGATGAGTTACAGAAGTATAATCTGAGAATGCCTAACATCACAATAGACCTTTCTATTAAAAGAGTTTGTGTTTTATGTTCACAGTCTTAAAGAAGATTTTAGTATTAAAATATATTAAATTAATTTATTCATGCATTTTGCACACAAAATAGCATCAGGCTGTTAATTGCATTTAGTAGAAAACACTTAAAACAGTAAAATATAATGGAAGCTGCAATGAAGGGGGTAAAAGCATGAAAAATAAAACCAGAAACTCTTGAGAAAAAAAAATAAAATTCTAGTAATTTAAGGTAAATCATGAAAATAACTTCCTTTGTACACAATCTCCTTTCCCTTCCACTCTACAACTACAAAGAAATTAAAGGACATTACTTCATACAGGCTTATTTTATATTTCAAAATTATTAAGTATGGGACTGTATTCTAAAACCACTCACAGCAGTCAGGTGTACTTTGTATGACTCTTTAAGTAGCAGATGAGTAGTTTAAATTTTATTGCCTGAATACATTTAAACCAACAGAATTGTAAGAAATTTTGAAATCATGAAGTAATATTTTGACTTATTCTTTTAAGAATGTTCCTCATCTACCACGCATGTGGTCTATGCATCAGACAGGAATCTTTGCACATGTACTAATACTTTTTCCTTAATAAGGAACTATCAACTTTGAAGGCACAGAGTTAGAACAATAAAAATAAAAATAAAAAAACAACTAATTTTGACCATTTGGAATAGCAAGAGCTGTAAATAAGACAACATGCATATAAACAGAGATAACTACTGTCAGTGAACAAACAGCAGCACCTGTGTATAGTGATTGTGCGCTGATTTCATCTCTTTTACAAAGAAACTCTTTGTAAAGTTTCTAGAAGAATGAGAAAAACAACTCAGTAATATACAACTGTTAAATAAGCCATAGTATCCCACCATGGCAGTGTCCTTCTGGCATTAACGTGCACTTGCCAACATTTGAAATACAGAAAGCCCTATCTTTAGTCCCCTTGCTGTACCTGCCTAGGGAGACCCTTCTGTCCCAGCTCTCAACAAAGACGAGATTTTATAAGCATCAAAGAGAGGGAGCCAGTAGCCTCTGCCCTTCTGGGCAAGCTACCACCCGTCAGCAACATCATGTTTTTGTGGAAGTGTGCCTGCCAACTCTACTGGTAAAGCACAAACGAGAATACACAGTACAGAAACCTAGTGAGCACCTGGGAGTACTAATTTAGCACCATAATGACCGATTATAAACCTATGGGATTCACTGTTAAGTATCTAAAACTGTTTATACAGATCTAGAAAGATCTGCCTACACAAAACCTGCAAACTGCACTCAGAGCCCTTTGATTCTGACTTTTTTTTCATAACTGAAGGGGCTATAAATTTGTAACACATGGAGAAACTCTAAATGAAGAAGCTAGGAAGAAATTTTAACAGTATGCAGTAGCTCATCATCCTGTATCATGAAAAACCATTTCATATCTACATTCTCTGAAATATACTATATTGATTTCCAATTTACATGCTGATTTGTATAAAATGTAAAATGCAATATCCACTAAGAGTATTTATGTATCAACAAGGAAAAACACGAGGCAGTAACAACACAAACCCTTTCCATTCAACATCCAAGAACTAAAGAAATGAGAGAGACTTTTCTGTACTTCAGCATAATCAGTTTAGGATTCTCAAGATTGTATTTCATGTACTCTACCTTCCTCTTTATTCTCGTATTCTTCTCCAGGGAGAAATAAGATGACATAGTGCATGTATAGGCAGAGAGATATTTCATGTCCTTTAATTAAGACAGCTCTGCTCTTCAAGTGAGCAAACTAATTCAGAAAAGTAATCACTATTTGTCTTTTAATATTGTTATCCTCTACTACAGGACACAATATACTGAAATGCAGATACCCTGATTTCTTATGTCTTTGAAGCAATTAAATCCCTAAGCACATTCAAACAATTTCCCTCAAGTACACTGAAAAGATATCAAATGTTAAATTACAGCCTTTCATCTTGCAAAAACATTTCAAAACCTTAGACTTAGGTTGCATTCACCCATATCTAAAGAACCATTTAAAAAAAAAAATACAATCTGTAAGTCTTTTCACAATTCCCACTTGGTCAGCCTCACCAAATGACCTCCTCCCCCCCTGCAAAACCTCACCACAGAAACTCAACCCGGGATGCTTCTCTGCAGAACTGCAGGCAACTGAAAACTATTCCTCTGCTCCTTCTGCACTGATAGCATTAAATAAATTCTCTCTTAAAGGGGCAAGGATAAAAACAAAAGCCTTAATAATTTAAAACTATTATTTCTTGTTCATAACAAAATGAATTTTGCATTTTAGATCAGTGAAAATGAAATGACCACACCTGTTTACATATATACAAATACAAGCCTCTATTTTGATCTAATATATTTCAGAGTCATTTAAATGAGAATGAATCCCTGCCTCGTTTCTCTTTACCTTGACACTAATACAAATACAGGTAAAGAGACAAACAGGAGATACAAGTGTTTCAGTCACAGCATTGGTTTGCTGCATAATGGCAACATGTTTTCCTCTCCACTTCCTAACCTTAGGGGCAGTATTTTTTAATTTTTTTTTTAATATTCTGCAAAATTAATTTAAAGCTTTTGATTAAAGAGGGGTGACTAAAAGTTACACTCATGAGCAACGGTCCACTTGTAGCGACATATTCTGAGAATGAAGTACACATATTATGCTTTGAATTAGTAAGACCTTTCTTATCACGAGTCCTTGATTTTTCAATAGTGATCATAAATCTACTGATTTCCAGTTTCATCTAGTAATTTAAGAATAAACACAACTAAATTCAGTGATAACTGGCATATTCCAACAGGATGGGGTAGTTGCTAAGTTAGGAATAGCCGAATGTACTGTAAACTGTCCTAGAGAGAAACTGGATGGGAAGAATAACTTCTTTTCCCCCAAACGAGACCTTGTAAGTTGATTCCCACAACAATGAACCTTATTTACTCTCCTTTTCAACTTCGACATGGCCTTCTCAAAAGGCTCCAAAACAACACAGACTCCAGCATCACCTAGCCTTATGCCACTTTCTTAGTACAGATGGCTAGAGTATTATTGAGACCTGGGAGAGATAAGAGTATGGATGAAAGCCAGCTGGCTTCAACTTAACCCAAGCAAGATAAAGATGATTATGGTGAGAAGTGGGAAATTGTCAGTGGAGCAAATGCAGGATGTGATTTTTCTTCATAAAATGACTTACAGGTGAGCAGAGAGAATTTTTATACACTTTACAGACGATTTAAACCTTTTAGCTGCTGTTAAGGTTCAATTACATTGCAGTGAATGATATCAGTCTGAGGCATGGGATATAAAAAACCTCCCTTTCTTCAAATTAAAGGTGTGTAGAGATTACCAAACTGAAGACCACCTATACTTGGGACTGAATTCATGCCAGCTAACTGTAGATTAAGAAGACAGTTAATTCAGAAAACTCAGTCCCCCAAGCTCCTTAAATAATCAATGAAAAGAGCGTCCCTCTCTCCCCTCTCTGTCTCCCTTAGCTGACTATACATGAATGCTAATGTCCTGGGTTTTAAAAGTTGGTGAAATAAATAGAGGACTAATAACTGGACTAACTCATCAATTAAAAAGCAAGGAAAGAAAGACTGGGTGTACTGCTTTATTGCAAGATTACCATGAATATATTATTACTATGGATATTGCTATAAATAATGGTATAAAACTCAATTCTGTAACACCACATTTTGTTTTGTAGTGGAATGAACTCAAGCTGAGAGAGGTAAAGAGAAGGCCTATTTGATGCCTAGAAAATGTAGGTTCTACCTTAAGAGAAAAAACAAAGACCTTATTGTGTTTAGCCTATGATAATTAAAACTGAGGGCTATGACTGCATTTATGAACACAACCACGAGCAAGAATACTAAAAAAACCCCAAACTTTATGAAAATTAAGGGACAACAGACCAGTGTAAAGGGACTATGAGTAAATTTAGTTTAGAAATTAGAAAAAGTCCATCCAAGTCCTCAGGTTATTCAACAGCTTCTGCAGAGGAACAGCAGGGACAAAACACTAATTATTTTAATATGAAGCACACATTGCTTATGAAGCAAAGAAAAAGATTGTTTTACCCTGGAGGTCTGTTTCAGTTCCTTGTTCTTTTCTCATTATGATCCTGCTTATGAAGCACGGACTCGAGCCCAGGGTCAGTGGGGAGCTGCTGAATGTCCTTTAGTGCCACAACCAGCAGAGCAATCGCCCTCACTGTATGGGGCACAGAAAAGCCTAAATGATCTATTTTTCTTACTCTCTTAAGTGATCAGTACAAATTAATGTCTTACTCCATTATCATGATCAGTACAAATAAATGTCTTACTCCATTATCTGACAGCAGATCACAAAACAAGAATCCTACTGGAATTTAAAGCACTATGGAAATTAATTTGACAGCTCAGTGATAGCACTAGTCCTCCATCATGATTGTGTAATACTAAAAAAGATTGACCAACGTTTTGGTTACCTTAAAACATTCCTGGTTTGATCCAACACTTAAATCAATCTTTGCGTGATACTGTTTTTGTGAATATAAGCTCTGATAATATACATAAAAAGCACATTAAGGACCTAAATATTAAAAGCTGAAAGGTCTGCAACCCTCATTAAAGTTGTCATAACACTGGACCAAGCCTAAATTACAAAGATTTCCTGAATTACTTCTCTAACTGTGAAATATTGCCACTATTAGTGTTAGAAAATGCTTCTTACACTAAGGACTGAAGAGGACTTGATCTTCCAGCTCTTTCAAAAGGTAACTTTGTTTTTACTGGGAAATGACAACTTTCAATTATCGCACTGCACGGAACCAAATCCATTTCATCTGAGAAATTTCAGGTTTAAAAAAAAAAAAAATAATTAAAAGGAAGAGAAGAAACAAAGTGCATAAAGTAGGAAAATAACCAGAAAAGAAATAAATAAAATAACAGTGTGTTTATGGACCAGAGACAGAGGTTGTCATATACCTCCGCAAGGTCCGAAAAGAGCGCTTGGCTTGTGCTACGTCTCAAAGTATCCCAATAGCTTCTGGGGACAACGTCCTCGCCTTCGGTTTTAAGAACCTGCAGAAGTTTCAAGCACAATTGTTTGAAAACCAAAGAACAACAAAACAACCACTTACAGACTTTAAAATCCTTTCCGACTAATCTTCAAGAACATGGCTTGATTCTTTTGCTTCTACACAGAGAAATTTCTACCCAGTTACATGATACCTTGTAAATGAAAGGAACACTGGCCTATTGCAGCTATTTGCTTAATACTCATAACTTGGCTGTGCCAAAAGTATCACCAGACTCCACTTTCCCAAACAAAATAAATCAGAGAAAGTGTAAAGTGAAACTACTAATTAAAAATACATGTGAAAATGTCCATCTAAACTCAGTATTTTGCTGTTTTTTTCCCAACAAATTTTATTGCCAAAATTAATTAATCATTAATTTATATACTTATGAAATTTGTTTTCTCATTGGTCAAAACACGAACATCACCATACAAGTAGTTATATAACATTAATTTCATCCAATAATCAAGACAACATCCTTGTTTCAATAAAGAAATGCAAAAAACAAGCCTAGTAAGTCCAGCTTCAACTGTAACATGCTCATCAAGAAAAGACTATGCACATCTGATCATCAAACTTACCTTGTTCAAACAGAAAGTAAGTTTAATCTCTCCACAGAAAACATGCTTACCTTTTTGCTCTGTAATTTTTAATTTTTGGAAGCCTGAAAAATCCTCCCTTATTAAAACAGGCCTTCCTTTTTCTTGCAGTTAGTTTGAGAAGATCTATGCAATACATTTTACTTTTTCCCCCCCAAATAACGTAGAGGAGGTGATCCTAAAGACAGCAGAAGGTTATTTGAACTCTGTTAGGGTTGTTGCAATTGAATGAATTTTTCTCTTTATCTATGCTAGGCCTCCTGCTTTCCCAGCTCCCCACTCACATCCATCTGGGCAGGCGAGACAAAGCCAGAATGAATTTAATCTTATAACTACAAATGAAAACCTTTTTTTTTTTTTTTTTGACTCAGCACATGCTGTTCTCTTAGGAGATTTATGCTGCTGTGCAATGTGTAAAACCACACTGTTATAAAGAATACTGTACAGAGTCGAAGGCTTATTGTCTCTATGTACTCTACACTATGCCAACACACTATCTGCACTGCTTCTAAAAGTTCTATCATGTACTTCCTCCACTGACCAATTCAACTCAGCTCTTCTTGTCATCAAAGAAACATGATAAACTACCAGGAATTATATCCATGGTTAATGTATGTTATACTTTTGTTTCCTTTTTGGAAAATTCTGGTTTTATCTTTCTCTCATTATGGAGTAAAAGTTCCTATGTGGTGGCCACATCATATATAACTCCATTTGTTGCTAAATTGCTAAAATCAAATAAATATATTTACTTCAGTGTGTACAGGATTAAGTAGCCGTTTCTCTCCTACACATAAGTTTACTGCATCATATGAATAAGCACCTCATTCTTTTATGCAATTCTGTAATTATCTATATTAAGTATGCACTGAATTAGTTTTCTTACTGGAGATTTACTTTAGCCAATGGAATTAGTACTTCAGGGCATGCACATTTTATTTTCCTTACATGCACCTCACCATAAGTATCATGTTCCGGTTGGCATTCAGCTAGTGAATGCACTCATGCAGCACATGCTGAAGTAGTCTTAACACACACCTGCAGTATGCACCAGAACATGATCTGAAAGAATTCACCTATGCAAATGCAAATACAAAAATATTTAACCTCTTTAAAATGTCCCTGTATGTGTTCTATGGCTTACAGACCTCCATACTTCTCAAAAAGTTACAACTGCTTTGAAGGATGAAGTGAGGAGAAGGGCCCAAGACAGCACTTTGGACTAATCCAGATGTTTTAGGGCTGTGTCTCCTTGGTCTTGAGTAGCTTCAACTCCCCAGGACATCAAGGGAAGCTGAAAAGACTGCTACACTTCTTCAGTAGGAGAAATAGAAACTCAAATTATCAATTTTCTGGGTTGGGGGATCTGTCAGACACTGTGAATTCCTATACACCTGAGTCTCCTTTGTGTGGAGATCTCCATTCAGGTAACGGAAGGGTGGAAAAGGATGGTGCACACCTGGGCATCATCTTGATAAAAGAGTATGGACCTGGCTGGAGTTTAGAAGGAGACTTTCACTAAAGTTGAAAATTGCAGGAGTAGGAAAACCTAACTAGTTTGGTTTCGGTTTAAAACAGGAGGCAGCAGAGGAACGTGGCAACCACTGCACAGCACCTTTCGCTGCAGTAAAGCCTGATCTAAAATCCGTGGAATCATAAGGCCTCACATTTCCTACCCCGTTATTCTCACAGCACTGCAGCATCTACTGCACCTTTTCACTCAGCAGCCCTCCTTCCTCCATGCTGCCCAAACTGTATGTGCTAACTTCACCAGAGATAGATCTCTGCATTCCTGTGAAGGATTTGATAAAGAAACAGACTTTAAAACTGGAATTTCACCAGTTATCTAATTCCGTAGGCTCCCTCCCCTCACTTTGAATATCACAATAATCATCCCAAAACCAGTTTAATTCTTCTATTTTAATATCAAATCAATCTTTTTTACAAGTTTAACTTTTGCTGTCACCCAAAATTTTATCAGGTCACATTAGACATTAAAAAAAAAACCCAGAAGGTCTCTCTCTTGGTCATTCTCTCTCCCACTCCTCAAAAATGATTGAAGATAAGTTTACTGTCACCTACATAATACAGGGACTATTTTCTGTAAAATCCTGTCCTAGTTCAGCACTGAAAGTTCTTATTCATTTGTTCTTTAAGTGAAGCACAAAAACATAAAAGCTCTCTTCCAGTTTCTTTTTTTTTTTTGGGGTGGGGTGGGTGGGTAGGGCAACAGGAAGGTGAAGTATTCATTTGACTAATTATTACTTCACTTTACACACAAGGAGACAAGACACATCTGGATCAAAAAAACTCATGCAGGATGACAACTCACATACAAGTCTATAATTTCCTAGGATGTAGTTTGTCTTTTCCCTTAAAAATATTGTTTACTTCATTTTATATGAACAGAGGAAGCAACCTTCCCTCCTGGTAGGCTCGCCTGTTTCAGAATGCATGCAACAAGCATGCACAACCTTTTATGCAAGTGAAGATCCATCACATTTTTACTGACTAGCAGAAGTAATTTACTTGAGGAAAAAGAAGAATATTGTAAATTTTCTTATAGCATATCATTTCACTTCACTGGTGAAGACTGCATAAATTGAAAATAGTTAGAGTACATACACTGTTAGTAGAAGTATGATATCCATAAAGTTGAAGACGCTGACATACAGCAAAAACGGGTCAAACCAAGTATCACATGTCAGAATGAAGCCAAAAGAAGGGGGAAGAAAAAAAAAAAAGACAACAGAATAGGTTAAGACAAGCAAATCTTTATTTTATATATTATTAAATTTGTTTGTTTTTAAGATGACAGTGAAGAAAAAAATGGTTTCTCAAATTTTCCAAAGAGAAGTACAGAGTTACAAAGATTACTTTTAAGATAAATGTTCTATTTTGCAATCTTTATTTTTTCCAAAATGTCCTCCTTTGGGTGCAAGTTTCCTTTGTTCAGAATAAATAGCATGTGAGAGATTCAATGACTGATCTACAGTTTTGAAAAGCTGAGGATATGTCTCTCTGAGTGGGAAGAAAAGATCCCTTTTTATACTCAGGGAAGGTTTAACAAGTATTAATTCTTGAAATTCAAACTTTCTATGGTTTCATGTACAAAGATCTGAGATCAAGCATCTAAGGTCCCAAAAGGATAATAGGCACTAAAAGAAGATTTGCATATGTCAAAACATTTCTTATTATAAGGAATTTTTGCCATAAATATAGAAATCGCAAATGAATGTGGGTTTTGCGTTTTTTTTTCTGCTGTGGGCTTGACAGAGACTTTTCCCTGATTTTGACTTGTCCAATAGTAAAGTAAGTTCCTGCTACTGTTGCCACCCTCTAGACCAACCACCACAGACTTCTCCCTTTCTGACTTACCTTCCTTAGGCACAAAAGAAATGCAAATTTGACATTATGTAAGAATGAGTACTTAATATTCCACAAAATTCTATTCAGATAATATAAACAACTGAAAGCATTTTGCATTGGTCATAAGCAGTATTTAATAAAAAAAAATTAAATTTTAATTAAAAAACCCTTAAATACAAAACCTAAGTTCACTTATAACATTTCATCAGCTGTTTCAAAACTACTATTTTAATACCAAGCATCAGGATCAGTATGTCTACATGAAGATCTTTAATTAGTTATAAGAGCAGGAATAGAGTTTGGTCCTGTCACTAAGATCTCTCACTCTTACAGACAGTAACACTGGATCATCAAGATTCACTTTTTCCTAGATTTATAGACTCAAAATGGAATCAATGCTGCTGTCATAATATTCGATACAGTATTTAAACACTGATTTTTCCTTTCTATAGACCACTTTTTTTTTCCAATAACTGCATTTAGGCTAAATATTGCTTTTTTCCATCTATAAAGTTATGCACATTCTTTTATTGATATGAATTTATTGTTTTTAAAAAAATTGAAAGTGATTAGTGAAATATAAACATACACAATTTTGTCCTACATCAAAGAAAACAAACCAACTACCAGGTGCAATTACTATTCTAATTTTACTTACCAGCATTGCACGTTTTTCTTCATCTCCTTTTCTTTCTCTCTTCTCATTTTTTTTCCTGAAAATCTCTTGTAGCTAACAAACAAAAACAAACCATTTTTTTCTTACTTAGTTTTCAGGCTACTTCACACCCATAACAATCATTCATAGTGAGGAACTGCAAACAGTACTAAAATATCAATGTATCAATACTTTATTGTTCATATTAATGCCTTCATGTTCCTCCTGTGACCTAAACATCACACAGAAAGGAAATAGGAAATATTTTTTCCACTAACTAAGGCTAATAATTCTATTTGGGAGCACAATATTAAGAACATCCTATTTAGCTTTACATTTTAGGCAATCCAGCCTATACAAAAAAGGGGAGTTCCAGCCTTTTTCACCACCTCTAGGCACATCCTTTCTTGTCAGGTACTAATTAGTATCTGTGTGGCTACGGAGTCAGCTGGATCAATCTTTTATTCATATTGTGAATTTCCAACCAGATCAGTTCTTAGTCCTGCTGGCACAAGGGAGGGGTGGAAACACCTGGTGGGGGTGAAACATCCCCCTTCAGCAGCAACAAACCACTAGTCAAGAGTAATTTATCAAGTACCCCTGTTTTTTTTTTTTTTTCAAGTCTGTTCAAAGAATACCTTCAGGTCTTGTAAAATACCCCTTTCACAACTTTCTCTACATTAAGAGCTTTAAACACGACTTCTGAGAAAACCTCAAATACAAGATTTAAAACATACAGATTCTTGAGTGTATTTATTTTTTGAAATTATAAAGTCTTCAGAATAAAAACCGATCTGTACTTAATCTTTGTTTGTAAGTATCTGTTTATTTAGATATTTTGATTTATAGTAGTACTTACTAATATTCCCAAACCACTGGAAAAAAAAGTGTCACAGTGCTTACTCTTCACAGCAAGAGAGAGCAGCATTAATCATGATGCCATCTCTATCTCTGCCAGTGAGCTTCAGCCTTTCAAAAATTGCACCTGAAAATATTTTAAGCCACTCGTAGCATCTGCTAATCTCAAAATGGGCTGGAAAAAGAATAAACACTGTGGCTGGCAAATTTGTTTTATCTAGAATATGGTATTTTTGGAACCAAACATCATGGCCTACAGACACAACTGTGGCAGTCGCTTCAAAGACCTGCTGTTACCTACCAGACGTCGGATAAAAACCCGATGCTGTAAATGCCACGCACACAGAGCTCCCCTGGGATCGGAATGTGAAAGATAAAGTGTGTGTGATGAATTTTGCAAGCAAATTTTCCAAATTTAATTCCAGAGCACCATATTTCAGAGAAGGCAGATGACCAAGACAAAGGCATCCACAAGCTCTACTGCAGGGGTCTGACAACATTGAAATAAATGAATACATTGTCTACTGATTAAATAGCAAATGCATTTATAAATAGTGTTTTATGAGTTTCCAAAATTGACTACTGTGTTCTGGAATTGCCTATAAGGCAAATACAGTCCAGAATATTGTGTGTGTCACTGTATCTACTTTTGAGAATGGGATCAATTTATGTTTTTTTTTCTAGGTGTGTTTTTTTCTAATTTTTTGCAAACCTACAGGCACAAATTACTGTAAGCTTTGCTGACAAGGAGGGAGATTTAGCTGGATGGCCTAGAGTATTACACAGTTTGCAACCCAAAACTGTGGAAAGAAGAAAGGTGAATGAAGAGAGAGAAGTCGAAAGAAAATACCTTGTGAAAAGTGAAGTGACAAGCCATCAAGCAGAAGAGTGGCAGGAATTGAAAAACCCAAAAAAGGTCTGTAAAAGCAATGCATCCTTGGATGTATTTCCCCCGCTGCAGCAGCAAAGGGAGTAGGATTCTGTTGCATTTATCATTAAAGCACTTGCTAAACTCCTGGAAATGGCTCTTTTGTTCAGAAGGAGTGCTATAGGATACCAGCCAGTAGGAAAGTGAATGCAAAATCATTAAAGCACTTGCTAAACTCCTGGAAATGGCTCTTTTGTTCAGAAGGAGTGCTATAGGATACCAGCCAGTAGGAAAGGATCTAGGAGCACTTTCATAGGAACATTGTTTGAAACAGGATAATGAGACTGACTGCTGAAAGCAGCTAAACCTAGATCTCCTGTAACAAGGCAACACAATCCTCCTGTTCCCTGACCTCACCCCTATGACATAAGCAAAGAGGAAAGCACAAACACCACGGCATTAGTTTACAAAAACACTGAAGCTGTTATCAGAAAAATTAGGTATTTTTCAACCCTTCCCTACATGTACTCTTCTCTTCAAGAATCACAAAACTTGTGATCCCTACACCAATCTCTTCCAAGTCTCTTTATTTGCAAAACTGAATAGTATTAACTATATTTCCAATTTTATGATAGCTGACTGTAATCAATGGAGAAGTATTTTGCAAATTCTGGATATAGTTGAAATGGCAGCAGGGCAGTCTCCTGCTTCTAGGCACACAGGAGATGATGCACACCCAAGTAAGGCAAGTTCAGACACCAGATGTATATTCAGGTCTATCACAGGTGCAGCATCACCAAATCAACTTTTTTTTTTCCTATTTACTTATATTTACACAGACATTATCTATTTCAGTCTTTCCTAGTTCAGGTCTAACATCCTGACTTACAGGCTTTGAGTCAATTTTTGAAGGGTCGCTGACATGGTAATGAAGCAGAGTTAGGGTCAGGTTCAATCTAAACAAATTTGTTAAATACAATAATATGTAGAGAACAATATATCTAATGTTTAAAATTTCTCTTTTCTTTCTTCTAACCACCAAGTCTGGTAACAGAAAAAGAATAAGAAGGAGAAATTTTTATCAGGGACCATGACAGAGAACAAATAAAAAGCAGGACGTGAAGAGAACTATAAAAGCCTGGTGAGACAGAAAGATGCAATATCCGTAGTTAAACGTTGTTCTTGCTTCCTGCCTTATATACTTGTTTTCATTTTCAGCATCAGTTTCTGAAAGACAAAGCCACCTGGCTTCAATTTCCTCCTGCTTGGCTGTTGTAATGCAAGCCTTTTTTTTTTTTTTTTTAAAAAAAAAAAAAAAAAAAAAAAAAAAAAAAAAAAAAAAAAAAAAAAAAAGGGGAAAAAAAAAAAAAAACCGCTGGGTGTG
>NW_015090868.1:3947833-3954659 GCF_001431845.1 Calidris pugnax | reverse complement strand
GGGAGACCATAATCCTGAACTTATTTGGAGAAATTGCAGAAAGACAGACCCATTCACACATTAGAAGGGTAGAAGACAGCTTTTTCACAAACTTTTTTTTTTTTTTTTTTAAAAAAAAAAAAGTTGTCAGTCTATTAAACCACATTCTGTTTTATTGAATCACAAAAGACTTTTTTTTTTTCCTTTTTCTTTTTCCTCTATTTTTCCTTTGGACAATTAATGGAATGTTTGCTGGCTTTTTCCTCCAACTGGAGGAGATGGCTATTCAGAATTAGTAAATCAAAGGATTTAATATAAGAATGCAAAAAAATGATCAGCATGACACAATTTGCAAGTGGTGAAAGCTTTCAAAATAAAATAGACCTGTTCTGCTAAAGCCAGAAAACAATCCCCTAAATCTCAGCTCTCACTTTCCTGAAAAGGGGAAGTGAGGGAAGTTCAGTGTGTTGAGGACAGTTTCTTTCACATTTCCATTTTCTTTAGGTTAGCACAGCTTATCTGCATCGAGCCTTATAACTTGACTTGAAAACAAGAAACAGCACACAGGAAACCAGGGTGTCTTAATTTTAAATAAATCATGGTCTGACACTTAAATCCACTTCAAGTGTCTGTTTCATTCTTTATATTTTGTTCCATCTTCTTCAGTTAGGTTTTTTCTTATAGGTATTTACTGTATTTATTTATAAACTCAGCTACACAAAAGATGTATGAAGATAAGAATGGATGACTTCTACAAATATTTGGGGTTTTTTTTTAACAATTCTTATAAGTATTTTTTATTCAATTAATTGCCTGTACTTGTTCAGTTGAAAATAAAGGTCTTGTGCAGTCTTCAGGAAGTTTGTCTGAACCACTAAACAAAATTTTAAATGCTAATTTCTAAAGCAACATCAAAAAACTATGTTTGCCATAACTGAGTGTTTCAGTGTAATCCCAGACATCTGTTGTGCATGGACGTTACCAACTTAGAAAACTCTGATTTCTACTGTATTGTGCAGTGTGTTAATGTAAAGCCATGTAGTCATTGCAATCAGAAGCCCTAATAAGCAGGCAATCTTTGGCATTTCATGATTTTTTTTAAAGTTATCAATTTTTTACTTCATCACTGATAGTAATTTAGAATAGCATTAAATATTCCTATTTCTTTTAAAATCAGAAAACAAATGCAATGAACATAAATCTGAAATAGCCCTCTTGTTCCAAGGCTTTTTAATGTTATACTTGTCAGTGCAAACGTTATTCTCCTGTACTTAGTGGATCCTATCACCTGAAAACTTATGAAGGACTCAAGTATTAAGATGCACTTATCAGATATACCATGATCAAAAATCAAAATGCAGTGGATGATTTAAGATTCTTTGAAAATTTTCTCTCAAGCACCAAATTCTTCTTAATGCACAGATCTCAATTACATGTAAAATAAGCTAATTTTTCTTTCAAAGCGTGGACCTTTTAGAACTGCTTAAATTTCTACCCAGAAGAAAAATTACTCTTTGCTTAAACAATTAGTAAGAAGAATTTACAAATCTGCTTTTTTTTAAGCAATATACTGAGTAAAGCTCTAGTTTAAAAAATACTGTAATTCAGATTTGTAATGTGGCAAAACCTTGGATGCAACAAAAGTACTGCCAAGTTCTAGGTGTCCTGCTAACTGTTCCAAAGCACATAAGAATTATTCAGCTCAAAGCCAATTTTGCCATCAGGAATACTCTCCTTAAAAAGAAATCACTGAACCCCAGCTTAGCAAATTGCTTCAGCATGTGGATTTAATTGGCTGAACTAGATATATGTACAGTATGTTTTATTTCATTAGAAAATCTTGTTCAAAACAGACAATAGTGTCACATTTTGTCAGCCAGTATTTTCAGGTCTCCTGGGACTATAATGAATGAATGACAAAGTGGAGTGGTCTCCCAGGAAAAGATTCTTTTACAAGTCCCTCCATCATTATGGCAATTAAATAATTCTGCTCACCATTGATACAGCAATATTAGTTTAGTAGCCTAATTATCTGTGAATGTAGTAGCAATAAAATGATCCAGAATAAAAACTGGAATTAAGCTTCAAAAATCATTATATAAAACACACCCACACGCTGTTATAAGGAGCTATTTACAATTTACATTACATTAAATAAGGCAAATAAACAACTACATTCAGTAAAGGATAGCTCATTTTCTCACGGTTATTGACATCATCATGTGCCTCAATTCCAACAAAAAATTTAATTTCAAGATTACATCAAAATATTCAAAGACTGAAAATATACGTACCACTAAGAACTCCTTTTTGTCCACCATCTCATTGCCATCAGTATCAAACATGTTGAAAGCGATTCGGAAACCTGCATGTGGCTCTGCCAAAAAAAAAAAAAATTATTTATTTGCTTGGAAAGAAAGCAAATATAAAACTCTAAGAAATTATGTAGTGTCTGTTTATAAAAGCCATATCTTCAACTAATTTAAATTAGTGCATTTGTGTACACAGTAAACCCAAATTGTAACATCTGTAAAACCCTATTATCCATGTTATGAAAACAAAAGGTATGCTCACAAATTCATAGATTAGGGAAAATAGACAGTACAAATAGAACACGAAATATCCAAGAAAAAATATCTCACAGTAATGGCTGGTTGGGTAGTTAAGAGTGTTAAGACTCCATTTTACGCTACAAAACACAAATCTATAGAAAATAAATCTTCTATGAAAACACAGTGTTCTAAAAGACACTATAAAAAGTTTTGCAAAAAAGATACAAGATGCAACTTCTGCTCAAAACAAATGATGTGCTGAAGGAGACCCAGAATTTTCTTGTTTACATGCTTAGAGCCAATGGAATTTGAAATCAGGTTACAATTTTAAATTATTTCCAAAACACGGAGACTTTGAAGGTAACTGTAAGTGAAGCATTTAGGCAACATTTTGGTGATACTCAATGATTTGCAATATAGATGAATAATGCCCAAAATTTAGTCCAGATGACAAAAAAAATGATGGAAGAATATCCATCAATCCAACAGTTAGACATCGTGAGGGTTCATGGTCAAGTTCAGGGCCATTCCACTTTGTAGGAATTTCAAAGAAGAAAATAAATTTAAGTTTTTCACTGGGGTTCAGCTGAAGTGTACAGCTCAACTTTCTCAACAGTCAGTAATAGTAACAGTTCTAGATAATAAAGCACTTAAAGAAAACAACACAGGATTCCAATGTGGTAGGGGGAGGGTCAAATGGACACAGAAATACAAAATACATTTTTTTTTTTTCCATATAGAGATATACAGGAGAGGAAGAAAAAAAGGAAAGAAAATTAAAAAAAATAAAAGTATTGTCACGAACAACAATATACTCAGAGCTTAGAAATTTGTAAGGAAGTTTTTGGATTTTTTTCTCCAAAAATACTTACTTGTTAAAATACATAGGAGGAATAAATATTCTGTGTAAGATATCACACCTGAAGACACACAAAAAAAAAAGGTTATGCCATATTAGTGTCACCTTGTCTTCACGTGCTAAACTTGAAAATATTTTATCTACATGGAAGAAGAAGAGTTTTTGTACATATGCATATTCATACTTGTGTGTGTGTGATTGTATTCGATGTGGTCAATGAGTTATTTGTCTAAAATATCGATCTATCAGGTGTTTGTTTTGTTTGGGTTTGAGGATTTTAAGAGAGGAACAGATTAAACATAGCAAATAAACAACTACAGTCAGTGGAGAATGGCTCATTAAACAGAAGCTGGCTAGATTCTTAGAAGCTAATAAAAATGATTAATTTGGTTTTCTTTCCGAAACCCTCACCAATAATTCATGACAGCACTCTCTTAACGGTATGAGAACATTTACTCTGAGAACATTAATAGTGCTCCCTCGTGATACATACTATTTGAATACAGTGCTTGATTTTATTATGTGCTTTATAAGTGCATGTGCAATATTAATTGGAAACTTGGCCTCATGTTACTTATGAAAGCATAGATTTGGGGGGTTGAGTTGTCTTTATGTGCACATTTTCATAATCATCACCTGAAATTTCTATTAAAACTCTTCCTAAATCAACGTGTAAATTTTGTTGAATATTTTTATGCCCGTTAGAGACATTTGTACTATCTCTTCTACATTCAGAAGATCTGTAAGGAATACATGCTAAGCTTTGCCTCTTTGGAAGACAACCACAAAAGGCAACCACAGCGCAGAACGGCACTTCCTTTTCTCTTCACAAGTGATTAAGGCAAAATTTAAGTTAGAGCTGAAGTCAATATCCAAACAGTATGTCTGATACCACAGTCTGTACTTCTGCTTTTTCAAACTCTGGGGTAGAGAGCTAACATTGCAGAGTGTCCATGCTGCCAAGGCAGAGAAGCATCGTATAGTTCAGTAAGAACTGAGAATGATGACTTGCAGCTCTCCTAATATCCTTTCACTCTAATGGTCTTTGAGGCTGAACCTGCAAAACTGGTTCCTGATTTTTAACCAACTGATTCTGTCTGTCCTCCAAAATCAAGAGTGTGAAGTCAGTCCACCGTATCAGACTATTTCAAAAGAGTGAGGAAAAAAAAAAAAAAAAAGCATTTAGATGCCTGAGAGTAAAGATGTCTATCAGCTGGGATTTTCAAAAGTTGCTGGCTGTCTCCTTGATTTCAGTCCAAGTCAGGTGCAAAAGTTTTTAGAAAAACAGCCACATCTTTGGATGTTTAAATATCTTTTAAAATCTGACTTAGCTGGATATGTTAATATCGTCTGTAAATGGTAAATGTAAATAGTCATCTGATATTTTTTTCACTGAAAAACCTGAAAACTCAAAACATTGTATCATTCATGTGGACTTTACAGTTATTGAACACATTCAACATCAGCACTTCCAACACTGCCAAAGCAAGAAACTTTGGCATTTTCTACTAATACTTACAGCACAAAAAGTTCTAAATTAATTCTGTCCAGAAATAATACTCAGTAGGGACTTTCTGTCCTCTTGAATAGCTGAGATATGAAAGGCTCAGCTAGATTTCTCTTGGATCTGTCCAAATGTCTCCCCAAAGCTGGATGACCTTTTATGGTCCCTTCCAACCCAAACTATTCTATGATTCTATTCTATGAAAGAATCACTAAGCCCCTCAACCTTTACCAGCTGAAATGCTGCCCTCCCAACTTCCATTCCATTCATGGAAAAAAAGGTATTTCCCACCTTTTGATCCAACAGCAAATTTAAGCCTTCAGAACCAAGATTTTACTTCTAGTTAGGAAGGCTACTAAGTATTTTTAATACCGCCTACTCTTTTCCTCAATTTACACACAGCTCCACACTGAAGATTAGCAAAAATTAAATGCAGGCATTTAAGTGATGCATGCTCTTATGCTTTATCTTGATTTTATACAGCAGCTTGCAGAAAACAGTTTTCAAAGGCCTGCTTGAATCTGTTTGGACAAGCAGCTATCAAGAAATCAGATACCTCAAAGGTCCTCATTCAGTGAAGTAAAATGTTAAGAGCCAGTTGATAAATGTAAATATGTATTTTTGTTTGTTTGATGACACCTTCTTTGTTGTAAAACAGAGGAAGAAAGTGCAATTGTCAAGTAGTCCATCACAGGTATGAAGACAGCAATATAAAAGGCCTTGAAAGCATTCTCTCCTTCTGTTTGTACTGGTGTATTGTAGCTGTAGACAGGTAATTCTGGTTGATTGCTCCGAGTGTTATGGGAGAGAGGCTCTAAATGACGACTGAGCGGAAAGAAAAGCTTACACTAAGATCAGAAAGAAGAAAGGGATGCCACTCAAGAGTCAAACAAAAATATAACTTGAGGACAACTGGGATAAATCTATGTGGCTTATCTCATTTAAATGAATCTATGGCAAAATAAATGGACCTAGGCTTTTGCTACTTGCTTCATATTAAAATGTGCATTAAAAGAGAAAATGACTAAATTAATCTCGGAGTTTCATGTCATGTACTAAATAAACACTAAATCACAATTAAGGAGACCCAAATTCTATTCCTATTCCTTTCACTGGGTTCCTGAATTACATTATCAGCCATAAGAGACATCATCTTCTCTTATATTATTCATAAAATGGGATAATGGAATTCACTTTTTCGTAAGGCATGCTGAAAAGCTATGTAAGTGCTCAAGTTTATTACTAATTTTACCAGCTTATTACGACAGTTTTGTGTCTATTAATGCCATCAACTTCTGTAGAATTTCACTGGCAGAAAATGAGTAAGATACTGCTGAATTAGGACTACACGATGTTGCAGACATTCTATGATAGACTTAATAAGCAACAACCAGATATGGGGGTTCTTTTAATCGATTTAACAGATCCTGAAGCTAAATTTTTATGTAATTAGTATTTAAAAATCAGCTGTTCTGACTGTATAGAGAACAGCCTAGAGCAAGGAAATACAAGAAAATACAGTGCAGAGATGTGCCAGCTTCTGCCTCTCTGGAGTTCTGGCTGTAGAACTGTGCCAGTGCCTCCACGCACCAGACATTTCAGCCCAGGATCCTCCTCTGATGGTAGCTGCATATTCACTCCTTTAAGAAATGTAAGCTGTATTTGAATTAGATTAATTTACTACATGCACACATTTGATTGGAATTTTGTTGCTGGCAAGTTTATTTTAAACATTCATAAAGTGTCTTCATTTTATAGCAAGTACTTGTGGTTACTTTTAAATATGAAAACATTTAAATATGAAAATATTTAAACCGCTCCACCAGACCTGTGCCATTATGAATATAAGCAAAGGAATACGTGGATTATTTATCATAAAAAGCTTTTAAATACCTATATACAAGCCATCATAGGGTTCCCCCCCCCCCCCCC